>NC_053155.1:166767457-166967457 GCF_016835505.1 Polypterus senegalus
ACAATGTGTTTGTTTACACAGATTATTGTAGAAACGGAACAGACATGAAATGCGTGTGTTCCAAACAACGATCTATTATTTCCACTCTAAAACTCCACTTCACTCCCAGAAAATCAATCAAGGCATGAGCTGGGAGAAGTTTGTGCACGTTCTAAGTCAGTGGGGGGATGGAATAGTCGGTTGCTTGCAGCCTGATTTTTATCAGCACATTTAGATGACAAAAGACGCTGTTGGAGAGTTGTGAACGATTTTAAGAAGCGATTTAAGGTGGTACGGATTTATGAGTTTTTTCGTAGGCTCGGGTAATTCTAGTGGTAATTAGGCATTGCATGCCTGAATACAGTTAAGCAAAGCTTTCAATCAACCTACCACCAGCCCAGCCACTGGCTTTAAAATATAGTTACATTATTTAAAACACAATTATTAAAAATGTGTTTTCATGGAAATTATGTTGGTTTAGAAGCAAATGGAAAGTTGGAAGCTCTGTACAGTGTATACTGGACTGCTTTAAATGTACAAAAAATGTAGTTATGGCCTTAAGAAACTTTGAAGCATACCATAAAAGACTTCATATAGATGAAGGCCTTGAAGCTGTCTTTTACAATGTCTTCCAACAAAGTTTTATTGACAAGCCAGAATATTAATCATAAGAAAGGCCATCATTCTCCTGGTTGCTTCATCATTAGTCCGACCCCCCATCTCACTCAGGACACTCACCTACATGAAACAGAATTAATTTATTAATGGTTATCAATGATCTGTTATGCATTTATTAGGTTCTCTGCTAGCTAGTTATCACAGATGTTTTATATGTCAGATATGCACTCAACTTTTTCTGTACAGCAATATAGCTATGTGGAGTATGTACTGTAAATTGTGAGAATGTGACACTGTCTTGTTTTCATAACTAAATGGGAACAACTCACCACATTCTTAAGTTCTTGGTCCCTTAATTTTTGTTCCAATGCCTGGACATCCGCTAAAGTTTTAAGAGGAAATATTATCCCTTGTGGTAGAGATGGAACAGAGTATGTCCTGTTCTGTTGTCTAAGAAGAGTCTGAAGCATTCTTCCATGTATGTTCAATGTTTCTTTTATGTCTCCAAGCACAGTGAGAACTTTAACCAACACATTTTCACATGGTGAATTCAGCGACTCATTTTTGGATTCTTATTCTTAATTTTCAAACTCTGAACTCCAGAGTGTTCTTGGCCTGGGATATATGAAAATAAGGAATAAAATATATCATACAATCTCAAACCATAAATAAATAACAAAAGTAATACAACCTATGTAGACTTTTATACAGTGAAATTCAAACATTTTTTGTTCATTGTGGTTTACTAGTTTTTGCTTATCTTACAGTTTAACATTTAAATTCAAGATACAGTATGTCACTTGACTTGGGTGGCATTCTTCGTTTGTTTCACAGAAAGGTAAAAGGACAAATAGTACTAAGTTTCATGAGACACATAAAACATCTAATGTGCTGTTTAATGTAATCATGACTGCCATTTGACTTTTATCACACTAACTAAAAGGATAGAATAAACTTTTCTCTTTGTAGTTTTTTTTCTTCCTTTTTAGCACTGATGATTGTTTAATAAATATTGGCATGCACAGCCTGATTTGCCAAACGCAACATGATTTTGCAGAAAGCTGAATCAGCTTTTTTGCATCACACGGATTCAACAATCAGAAATGTTATAACCTTGGAAGAGCATTTTTCATTATGTTGGTTATAAATACCAAGATTTCTATAAGAAAGTAGGTGAAATACCAGTTAGACACAATTTTTTTTGTACTTTTCAAATCTAAAAATTATTATTTTTAAAATATGGCAATGCTATATATCCATCCTATTACTTATACAGGGTTGCCCTTGCTGTACCCATGGCTCTTAACTAGGAATTGAAATAATTTTTGGACAACCTGCACCTTTTAAACACACAAAGGAAAAGTAATGGTTGACATGAATTCCCAACAGAAATTATTTGATCATTGAGAAGTTGTTTACCACTCTGAAAGTTTTCTTTTTCTTTGTATAAACAGAAAGTGAGCTTAGCTTGTAACTATGAAATGAAGGTCACATAACTTATGCATCTAAACACATATGTTATAGAGTCTACGCTAATTGTGTCTATGCTCTTGAACACTGTGCTCCAGGGTGAGGGTCTAGTAACCAATAACAAATTCAGGTTAAGTAGTCAAGAGGAGGGAATGGATGTGTTGGTGAGGCCGAGTTCAAGATGGCTTAACAGATAAGAAATAAATCAGCTGCAGGTATTAATACTGTCAATAATTGATGGCATCATACACATTATTCTATTATCAAGAAATATATCATCAGTACATTAACTGCTGATGCTTAAGTAATTACAGATCTTACCTTCTTTTCCGAGGTCCTTTCTCGGATTCTGAATCAGTGTGTAAATCTGATAACATATCTGCTTTTTTTAGTTTTTTTTTTCTGGCCTTTGCATAATCTATATATATAATTCACTAAGGCAAGACACCCATGGAAAGCACGCTGGAAGGGGTGTGGATTCACTGAACCGCCGACAAGTAAGACACCTATGGCGCATGCTGGAAGGAGCCACGCTCACCAACTCCTGGCACCTCCGAGCCATGTTGACTGTTCATAGAGGCATGTTTCTCGCGGAGGTGAATTGCCATATGCAGCGTGTAAAATGGTTTGCAAGGGGTATCCCATGGGATCCTTAAAACAAACCTTTACAACTGAGGTTAAAACACAATGAAGTAAGCAGGCTTTAAAAACCGAGTTTTCGGATACGACGCACGACCGCGTGCACCATAGCAAACTGTTTTACACGCTACATACAGCAATTCGCAACCGCAACAAACATGTGTCTTCTTAGATGCTCCTGCAGGAACACGGAAAGTCTACGTCAGTCACAGGTGCATCTGGACTGTGCAAAGACGACAACGACTCAAGTGACGAGTTGGAGGTGGGCACATGAGCGATGGCCGTCCGCCAGTTTTCAGTCACGGACGATTGTGTGTTGGTTCGTTCCGTGCATTGTTACAATGCTGCTTTTCTTGCTAATTTATTACATTACCGATTTTTCAAATGTTAATTTTCTCGCTGTGCTTAAAAATCATTAAAAAACCGGCCTGATTATGTATGCTGTGTACGGCCTGAGTATGGTACGCCGCGGGTTGGCTAGTTCTCTATAAAACAAACAATTTTCATTGAGTAAATGGTGATGGTGATCAGAAGGGTAAAATATAAAAGTCAAATTATATTTTCATTTTATTTACCTACCTCTCCCAAAACACGAATGTTATACTTCGTCCAGTTTGTTGCAGGGCTAGTACATTCTCTGATAGCTTTATCAACATTTCCAATTGGCCAGAAGAATGTATCTTTTTGTGTTCCATGGAGCCATTTAGTAGAAATGATGACAACTGTTCCTGCCTCTGTGAATTCCACCACTTTATACATGAGCTTTGCAGTGCTCCGCAGCAGTAAAAGGCAAAGAGAATGAGAAAGAGTCAGAGAGAGGGAGAGACAGCACTATTGTATGTACACCTTCCGCAATTGTGAAGTTGTGGTAATGCAACAAAGGAGTTTTGAAATGGTAACAGAATCAATCATCTTCCTATACATATCAGTTACTGACAATACATGAAGGTGACCAGAAAGTCCTGAAACACTGTTAATCCCCAAATATTAAGATGTAAGAGGGTGGTTAAAAAAAGGCTTTGTTTTTCAAAATACTGACACACAAAATATATTTCTCTGGAAGGAGACTGCAAAATGTTCTTAACAAGTGCAATTCTGCCACTGTGATAATAACAGTTGTGTCTCCATTAAAACAGGAGATGAATGTCCATTTCTTTGTAATATTTATATTGTGAACAGGTCACATATTCTGGTGGTAAAGGTCCTGACAGATGTGTCCTTTCAAGTTTATTATATGCACCCCTATCTTTATGCATAGTGATACATTGTCTCTCTTTTAAACGCCTCACAATTTGCTCAACTGGATTTTTTGGCCTTTTCACCATTCTCTTAAGTTTTCCCAAGAAATTCTGAATAGGAAAGCAAGAGACATTATCTAGGTGTCCAAATTGTTTTGCATCTTGAGCTAAGTGAATCAAACAATGCACATTATGCACCAGTAATTCTCAACAAAATACTTTAGCAACATTTTGGCATAATCACAATACTCTGCACAAAGACTAGTACTCAGAAGGATCCTCATTGAGACAGATAAAGCTAGAAAGTTTAGATACTTGTCATTTGATAACTTTTTAAATAGTACAACAGGGCCATTATACAACAAGAGCTGACGAAATTCAGCAGCTTTCCAATGTGAAACATCTAACAGAGACACTTTGGTTTTCTGGAGAAGTTTCTTGGAATGTACTGCCTCACAGATTTCATCTGGTCTGAAATTCCACTAAGAATGCCAGTAGACACCCTGCATGTCAGTGGACCCTTTAGCCACAAAAATATTAATTTCCTAACAACTCCCAAACATATTAAATGCGTATAATCAAGAACAAATGTGGTTTCTAACCCTATACCGAGATCATTTAGTGGAGAAATACCAATATGATGCTCTTTGTCTGACATTTCTGTAAAATCACAATCAGTTCTCGGATGTGCCGACATTTCAGGATATGTCATTCTACCATTGACATACAACCCTTTTTGAACACAGTGCTCACAAGAGTTGTACCCTGTGTGCCCTTGAACACATTTAATATATGCCGTTGCTGGTACATTACAAATAAATACATAAGGAAGAGAAATTCTGAAGTGTTTTCCCTTAAAATATGTACCTTCTTGTTTGACAAATTTCAAATCATCAATGAAGGCCTGTAAATATTCATTGACAGACTCCAGAATATAATCCAATTACAAAAGCAGAGCTATCAGGTACCATCATTTAGCTTTCCAAGAATAGGCCATAACTGCACATTTGAGCTTTTAAATACTGGTAGTCCATCTATACTTATTTTAAAAAATAATGCATCAGGCAGTTCATTAAGTTCACAGTTGCCCAATTCAGAGAGAATTGTGCTGACAAGATCAAAATGATAATAGATTCCCCCTGCAATCTGCTGGACTTCAAACCCTTGTGGTGTTGAAAGTAAAGTTCTTGGAACCTTTGGTAAATCCAAACCTGTTTTATTAAGAATTTTTAGAAGTCCAGACACAGCTGTCTGTGAAACATTGTACTTTGTGGCACATTCAGCCAGTTGACAATATCAATGTTGAAATTTGACATATTATCAGAAAACTCAAAATTGTTGCTATCACTAAGTACATGTATTGACAAATTAGTAACATTTGAAAATTCAGGGACATCCCCATAATGTTACTCAGGAAAATCATTTGACAACCCTCTGAAACTGGATGGCATGTCTATTTGGTGATGTTCATCAGGGACAGGAAGTTGCTCCTCCTGTGTGATCCTGTTAAAGCCAATTGCTTTCAAGTGCTCTTCAACACTGGCTCAGACCTTTCTGCGTTTGGTTCGTGGACAGCAAAGTAAGTCACTGCACAAACATCAACCTAAGAATATACAGAGTCCCAGCATCAATACAGAAAACTGAGTATGGTTTAAAGAAAATTTTACATAGTCTCACATGTATATAAGTTTAAATATGAATCCAAAATATTCAGTTTGGAATGGGTGTAAATCAAATGCAGTTTCTTTCTAGAGATTGTAAACAAAGCTTCCATAAAGACACCTAAATATATGACAATCAGAAGAAACCAATCTTTTCACAATTTAAATACAATTAAATACAATTCAGGACCTCGCACAACATCATTGTAGTTTTTTCACAAAGGAAATGGTTGCATTATTGATTAATCAGCTTCACCTATAGATCTGCAAACTTCCCTTTGCTACTACCCCCCCATAATGTATCACTGACACACGCTGTAAATGCCTTGTGAGAACTGATTATATACTGCTCAAAAGAATTACAGGAACACTTTTTAATCAGAGTCTAGCATAAAGTCAATGAAACTTATGGTATATTAATCTGGTCAGTTAAGTAGCAGAGGGGGTTGTTAATCAGTTTCAGCTGCTGTGGTGTTAATGAAATTAACAACAGATGCACTAGAGGGGCAACAATGAGATGACCCCCAAAACAGGAATGGTTTAACAGGTGGTGGCCACTGACATTTTTCCCTCCTCATCTTTTCTGACTGTTTCTTCACTAGTTTTGCATTTGGCTACAGTCAGTGTCACTACTGGTAGCACGAGGCGATACCTGGACCCTACAGAGGTTGCACAGGTAGTCCAACTTCTCCAGGATGGCACATCAATATGTGTCATTGCCAGAAGGTTTGCTGTGTCTCCCTGCACAGTCTCAAGGGCATGGAGGAGATTCTAGGAGACAAGCAGTTACTCTAGGAGAGCTGGAGAGGGCCATAGAAGGTCCATAACCCATCAGCAGGACCAGTATCTGCTCCTTTGGGCAAGGAGGAACAGGATGAGCACTGCCAGAGCCCTACAAAATGACCTCCAGCAGGCCACTGGTGTGAATGTCTCTGACCAAACAACCAGAAAGACTTCATGAGGGTGACCCAAGGGCCCCATGTCCTCTAATGGGCCATGAGCTCACTGCCCAGCAGCATGCATTTCCATTGGCATTCGCCATAGAATACCAGAATTGGCAGATGCACCACTGGTGCCCTGTGCTTTTTACAGATGAGAGCAGGTTCACCCTGAGCACGTGACAGAAGTGAAAGGGTCTGGAGAAGCCATGGAGAACAACATGCTGCCTGTAACATCATTCAGCATGAGCAGTTTGGTGGTGGGTTAATGATTGTCTGGGGAGGCATATCCATGGAGGGTCACACAGACCGCTACAGGCTTGACAAAGGCACCTTGGCTGCCATTAGGTATCAGGATGAAATCCTTGGACCCATTGTCAGACCCTATGCTGGTACAGTGGCTCCTGGTGCACGACAATTCCTGGCCTCATGTGGTGAGAGTAGGCAGGCAGTTCCTGGAGGATGAAGGAATTGATACCATTGACTGGCCACCACACTTTCCTGACCTAAATCCAATAGAATACCTCAGACTGTCCAGGAGCTCAGTGCTGCCCTGGTCCAGATCTGGGAGGAGATCCCCCACAACACCATCTGTCATCTCCTTATAAGCATGCACCGATGTTGTCAGGCATGTATACAAGAACACAGGGGCCATACAAAGTGCTGCATACAATTTTGAGTCGCTGCAATAAAATTTTGGCAAAATGAACTAGCCTGCCACATAATTTTTTCACTCTGATTTTTGGGGCGTCATTGAATTCAGGGCTCTGTAGGTTGATCATTTTCATTTCCATCAAACGATGTGGCATCCTTTCGTTCCTAACACATTACCCAGTCTATATCAGTATAGATATCCAGGAGGATTTCTTTTTCCCATTGAGATCTGATGTGTTTTCAAAGTGTTCCTTTAATTTTTTTGAGCAGTTTATTTTAAATCAACAAGTAAGGTTAAAAATTGAAAAACAACTAAATTTAAATTTGTCTACATTTGCCATGCAAGATTGTTTATATAATTGTTCATATAACATTTTCATTGTATAGATCTAATCTTATATAATACGCTACTGTGGCTTTTCATTTATTTGTCTGTCCAGGATTTTAAATCGCCTGTAGCTCGCAAACCTTTTCACCTATTGACTTGAAATTTGGTACACATATACTATGTGACGTCTACTATCCGCTTTCGAGGTGATGATTTTTATTACTCTTAATTTTTATTTTATTTTATTGTAGAATCAACTCTTAGCAGGGCGGCCATGTGGTGCATGCATATAAGCACCGTTCTCATTCCCTACCGCCTTCGCTAATCATTCTTGAGGCAGGTTGAAGATGCCAGCTTAAGTGAAAAATTAAAGAAAAATGTACTAAGTAATTGCAATACAAAAACTAAATTAATCAGTATTAACGTGAAAAGATGCCGATGAAATGAGAAGCAGCGGGCTGCTAGGCTGGAGGAAAGAAGAGCTGCTCAGGAAACAGCAAGAACATCAACCTCTGAGCAAACGAATGATAAACGTACAGAGAAACAGAAGGAAAACTATGAATGCTCAAGTCAACAGTACGCTGTTACTGGTTGTTCATATAACATTTTCAATGTTATCTAAATACATTCATTTTGAATGCTGACAAGGGATGTTTCACAAATGTACAGTCCCACTATTGCTCACAAATAGGAAGCTGAAGTTTCATTCAAAGCTGTTGTTTTAATAAATATATATATTTTTTTAAATTAAAAACAAAAAAAACCTTAGACTGCAGTGTTAAAGCTGCCAAACTATGAAATGCGTTTTAACAAAACATTCATTTTCAACACTTTTTTTTTTTATATACCTTTTACTAAAACATTTCAACATCATTACTTCGACTATCACTGTGCCAATTACCCTAAATTTTTTTGGTTGACTTATATAATCAAATGAATTCTAAAAAACTAATGAAAATGGAAAGGTTTAAAAATATTGTGTTAAATAAGACAGTTTATCAGACTGCTAACAAAACGTTTTTGCATTACTTGTCTGAAATTAGCTTTTTTTTATAAGGTGGTGTATATTATATTACTTGTACAATATTACCTTAAGTGTTTTTAAATTTTTAACAGCATAATACGTTTTGTCCATTTGTTTATGTTTGGGAAAATCACTTTCTCCTAGATATTTGCTACCAGCATGCTATACAACTTCCTTAGGATGTACAGCTGTGATTTGTCTGTAACAAAGACTGTGTTGCTACAAATGTTCAAAAAATATTTTTGCCAAAGACCACGTCAGTAAATTTAAAAATTTTAGCAATCAGTTTCAAACCTACCCTGGTAATTACAGTTTTCTCAAATGCTTTGGCATATTTTCTGATACTTTTTAACATTCTCAAAACTGTAGTTCCCAAAACAATTTATAAAATACATCACAATACTGCAGATCACCTCCAAAAACAGGAATAACTCTCACAAAACCTTCAATTTTTAAAATTAAAATATCATCTAATAAGTCAGTCCTACCAAAATGAAAGTTCCCTTTATCATAGTCTAAAATCAAGGCAGTATAACCTGAAAGCAAGTTCCTTGTAGTTCTCGCTTTCACTGATACTTTCTGAAGCAAGCTGAATACTACAGCGTATCAAACTGAATTTACATCACAAACTGTAATTAGAACAGAATATTCCATACCACAGAATGTAAAAGTTGACTCACAAGAAACTAAATATCACTTGAATTAAGTGTTCAGAAATGGATGTTTTTCAAAATACATATTTTTCTAAATTCAAATATTGTTTTCTTGCTGTTGTTTTAGCGTTTTTCTTGGACAGTATACCATGCTAGCTCTGGGCGATGGCCGTGTAAACAAATGGTTAAGACTTTAAACGCTGAGTTTTATCAAATTCCGACATTAATCTTAACACCTTCCACTGTCATAAAATAGATATGATACATTAATATAACCATACCAGTGATATCCAGTGACCTCCTTCCTGTTACGCTCTCTTTTGTCACTTCCAAGTGTGATACTGAATTAAACAATCAGCAGAAGAAACCAGCAAGTCCCTGGTCGCTCACGTGCGTCTGGTCGTGTAGTGCAGAGACGTGGCAGATTTCTTTTTTTATTTTCAGTGTGACTTCTGCAAGTCACGTGAACAACGTCAAGGTTTTGAACAAATTTTTTCCATTTATTTTTTACACAGATTTAAAATGGAATTTAATGTAGTTTTTCCTTTTGCAAAGTACATCCATCCATCCTTTTTCCAACCCGCTGAATCCGAACACAGGGTCACGGGGGTCTGCTGGAGCCAATCCCAGCCAACACAGGGCACAAGGCAGGAACCAATCACGGGCTGGGTGCCAACCCACCGCAGGACACACACAAAGACACCAAGCACACACTAGGGCCAATTTAGAATTGCCAATCCACCTAACCTGCATGTCTTTGTACTGTGGGAGGAAACCGGAGTGCCCGGAGGAAACCCACGCAGACACGGGGAGAACATGCAAACTCCATGCAGGGAGGACTTGGGAAGCGAACCCGGGTCTCCTAACTGTGAGGCAGCAGCGCTACCACTGCGCCACCATGCGCAGTACATTTCAGTTTTAAATTAATCTTAAAAAAACTGAAAGACTGTTTGCAGCTTCCGTAGCACCTTAGCTGGTACAGAGAAGACGACAGGAGGACTCATTTCTTAGGGTTTGTTTCATGACTATGGTATGACACAGTATTTGATACCGAACTATGTCATTTCACAGCCGCCAAATGCTGTTTAAAATACATAAATACATTTAATTATTGAGTCTGGCTACATTTTGGTCCATTACAAGTTAAAAAAAAAAAAAAAAAGTTAATTTGCTTTAACGTCCTTTTGAGAACTGTGAGGTGTAAAAAGACGTTTTCAATATATTGTAAACAATAGATTTATGAAGGCTGTACATTGTACAGCATGCTTAGTGATGAGTTTTTTTTTTATTAACAATAATAATTTTAGGCCAATTGCTTTATCCCAAACACTGAACCACAGTGTTACAAAATGAAACAAAATAACTTTTTTTTAAAGCTAACAAAATAATTAGTGAGCCTTCTTTACAAAAGACCATAACATAATTATAAAATAAATGCTCTAAGATTTACATTTGAACTAAACCAAAAGTGTTATTCAAAGTAATTGTATAAAGTACCTGTAATATTGTAAGAGTAACATGGATATTGTATACAAAAGCAAATCAGATGAATGTAGGAATCCAGCTGTTTTGACATTTGTATGGTAAATCAGGCAATGCCTATATTGGAAAGGAATTAGCAAACGAGCTGAAAAGCTTCTTGATATACATATTTGAAACAACAACAATTTTGTGTGAGCCTACTTTTTATATTCAACATGATTAAATGTTTTATGCTGAAAAGGAGGATGATTTTAGTAAAATAAAAATAAATTAAAATACTGGAACACAATAAAAAACAATAAACAAAACAGACAAATCTCTTACAATACCAGAAATAGGAGATATAAAGTGTACTACACAAAACCAGAATTATATTTACACAAATTCTAATTGTCTCTTTTGAACTATATACCAGAGAACACTATGATTCCTTCTGCATATTACTACACATTACTAATCCCCTTGAAAACTAACTTGACAGCTGGAAAATGTCATAGCCAACATTCTGAATTCATTGTGATATACCATATAACACATTGTGGTTTGGCCAGCAGTTCTTGACAAGTGTCTTAGAAGCCAAATAGATAACAAGCAATACTCCTTGAGGTAGAATTAGGACTTAAATACATTTTTATATTTCTTGATTAAATTTAACAGTGCATTATGCATTGCTCAATCAAAATCTTACTTTTTATTAATGTATATAGCAAACATTAAAAACGCATCTGTTTAAAGGTATACTTATTCTTAAATGTATAAAGACATGAGTCAGGACCTTGATGGACGCATACTGAGTACATGCCTGATGGCTAATACAAGTTGTGCAAGATATCCGATCACTCTTGTGTACCTGCCAGGTGAAACACTTTCACTTTTACAGAGTTTAATGTCACTAACCATTTTTTCATAGACCTACTCAAATTTCACAATTCCCAGAAATCACTTAAGCTCCATCTATATATATATATATATATATATATATATATATATATATATATATATATATATATATATATATATATATATATATATATATATAAAATTCACTAAGGGAAGACAACCATGGAAAGCACGCCAGAAGGGGCGGGTTCACTAAGCCGACAAGTGAGACACCTATGGCGCACGCAGTTAGGAGCCACGCCCACCAACTCCAAGACCATTGGATACGATGACAACTCACAGAGCCACGCCCACCAACTGGGACGCGACGACACAGAAAAACCGGCGTCATTTATATTCGTCTGTCGTAGAGGTCACATGCAGCTCCGACCCATGTTGACTGTTAACACTAGAATTACCAGCGCCTACGAAAAAACTCGTATTTCCGTCCCACCTTAAATCACTTCTTAAATCTCTTCACACCTCTCCGCCAGCGTCCTTTGTCCTCTAAATGTGCTGATAAAGAGAAGCTAGGAGCAGCCGGCTATTCCATCCCCCCACCAATTTAGAACGTGCACGAACTTCTCTCAGCTCATGCCTTGATCGAGTATCTGAGAGTGAAGTGGAGTTTTACAGTGGAAATAATAGATCGTTATTTGGAACACATGCATTTCATGTCTGTTCCGTTTCTACTGTAATCTGTGTAAACACATTGTTAAAACAGAAACTTTTTTTATATTCTAGTAGTAGATGACAAAATGTAGGCATAAACTATATAATGTATGAAGCCTGAAGTCGAAATATCAGAGAAACATTTTTTACAAAAGGTACAAATATAACACAATTGCGCTTTTATTCAAAAATATAACTGCAGAAACAAAAAGCCGCCTTAACATGCAACATCGACAGCTGATTATTGTAACTGCCTCCGTGGTGCAATCGAATCCGTTCCCGCCTGGGAATCAAAAGGTCGCAAGGTCGATCCTGCATCACTCCGTTTTGAGAAGTAAAATTATATTTGTCTTACTATTTTAGAATAAAAGCATACATTTGATTTCGGTCTGTAACAGCCGGTGCAATTTATGATCCTTGTAAAGGTTAGCTTTTTTTTTTTTTATTCACTTTTCATTCTCTCAGTCGCGTTCAGAATCAATCCATACAACCCCATCTGACACAGCTGTTTTCACATAAAGATGTGCTATAGCTCTGCAGTGTACCACGATGCACACTAAAGCTCCCCAAGGTTGCTGACACACAAACGCTGGCGAAGCTGCCTTCTTCGTATCTCACCGTCACTTGATTTTCTTTTTATTCAGTTTTATTGAGTGTTCCTGCCAGTCCCCCGCATGTTGCTGTATGCTGTTTCTTTTGTACTCCAGGACATGCAGAGGAAAGAATGAACGAACGAGACTTCCGCCTGCTAAATAGTTACACGACCCAACAGCGGTCGGCGTCCAAATTTTTAGAGGGACAAGTGGCTTTCAGCCACGTGAGATTGAGCATTAACAGGTCTGTGATGCACTTGTATGTCCGGTACTGCACACGCGCTACACTGAGTGGATCAACGTGTGTCTACCCGGCGTCGGTAAGCCGTTGAACCCCATTCGTGATGGAGACCGTGGCTTCCAATTGTTCCCCACGAACAAGAAATTCCCAGTACGTGCGGGTCATACGCTCGCACTGATTACGTCCTTGCCCTTTGTAAAGCCCCCCATGGTTGGGTGGCTTGGTGGATTATATATAAAAAAAAAAGCAGCCGGAACCGCAAAGAACAATGAAAAATCAACATGGAAACCGACTGAGGCGGTGTTTGGAAAATTAACAGTCAACGTGACTCACAGGTGCGTGTGGACTGTACACAGACGAAAGCGACTCAGGTAGGGAGTTGGGGGCGGGGAGTGCTTACTGAACGAGCGCCGTTCAACCCCGTCCTTCGCTTTGGAAGGAGAAAGCGCGACGGCGCTCCTCCGGTTTTCAGTCACGGACAATTGTATGTTGGTTCGTAGCGTGCATTGTTGCAATGTTACTTTTCTTGGTGGTTTATTAAATTACGGCTTTCTCAAATGTTTGTTTTTTCCTCTGTGCTTAAAAATCATTTAAAAAGCAGCCTGATTATGCTACGCTGCGGGTTGGCTAGTAATAGATGTTAAGCCATCTGTAAGCTTAGAATTCTGATTCTTCAAAACTGTTAAACATTGAAATATTTTTGTAGTATATGTTTAATTAATCTGTCCATCCAGGGTTGTGCCAGCCCCAGCAAGAATACAGCACAAGGCAAGAACGATCCTTGAACGGGTGCCAGCTGCTTGCTAGCACTGCGACACCGTGTCCTCACATGTTTAATTAGATTATTTAAATGACATTAACATTTTACCTGTATAATGTAATAAACATGTTTTGCTGCATTTCATCTTAAAAATTATATTGTCATCATATGTAAATACCTGATTTATAAAGTGGCTCAGGTTGTGCAATATTATAACTGTATTGGAAGTTTACAGTGAGGTAATTGTACTTATAAGTACAAACAGTTCTACAAGGAGCACTTGATGGACTGATTGATTGTGTTTGTAGTTCTTGGGGTGAAACTCTGAACCACAAGGTCCATATATGAAAGGCTCTGAAACGTTTGTCGTACGGTTTGGGCTTATCAAAGCACACACACCTATATATTCATTTAGCAGTCTGTTGCACCCAGCGTTGCATCCTCACCCTGTTTTTTTATATACTTCTCCATTGCTTTACCAATTCCCCTAAAACATGTGTTTAGCCAAAATAGGACACTGTTAGACCCTACAGTAAGTCCTTCAATAAACCTTTGTGGCCTTGCCCAACTAGGATTCATCATTATTTCCCTGTTAGCCAAAGTAAAACTCTGACAGAACCCCTGAAAACACCCTCAAAGAAATCTCTCGGACTTACCCAAATAAAAACCCTGAATACTTATAGTTAACCCAAGTGGACCCCAGTCTTATTCATTTGTATATCACAAAATAAACCCATTTAAACATATGTGTTAGCCTAAATGGCACCATGGTAGAACCTACCAGAAAGTCCCTATTGGGACTTTTTGTTAGCCCAAGTAAGTCCCTTATCTAAACCCTTGACAATGCCCACAAGGAACCCTCATGGGGCAGCCCAAGTAAAGCCCCTGAATACTCATAGTTAGCACATGTGGACACCATTTTCATTCATTTGTATATCCCAACATAAGCCTAGTTGTGCTTGCCCAATTCAACCCAGTTATACTTATGGGTCATCCAAATTGGCACCGTGGTGGGACCTACAATACAGCCCACAAAGAACCCTCTTGGGCTTGCCCATTTAGAAAAAATCCGGGCTTCTGGTTAGCCCAAGTGAGCCCCTATCTGGACTCTTGAAAATGCCGAAAAAAAACCTTTATGGGGAAGCCCAAATAAAGCCTGTGAATTTTCATAATTAGCTCAAGATGAACCCAGTCATGACCCTTGAATATTGCCCATTTAGTACCCATGCCCACTTAGATTCCAGCAAACCCAGATATTTCCCATTTTGGACCCATGTTGGCTGGGTTATTACTGCATAGAGAGGGAAGGTACAGTCAAAAAACTTAATTCAAAATAGGTGTACTCAAGCACAGTAGATAGGAGCTGCGACATGGCCAAACATCCCGCTTTAGCTCCCATCTTCAGATTAGAAGAACACCAGCAGTTTGGATGTACTGCTGTGGCAGATGCAGTCTGGAGAAGAGAGATCAGGGGAGTGTGAGGAAAAGCTGTTGAAAATTTGCCCTACCAAAGTTTAACGTGACAGTTTTGGTCTTTGCATTTGCACTCTTCTAAAACACTGATAATATAATACAATTATGGTCGCTTGACTCAAGTGGTCAATTACCGCTGCACCCTCAAATCTATCCTGTTTATTACGTAATACTAAATCTAGACAGATTTTCCCCCTGCATTTGTATTTTAACATATTGTGTTAAGAAACATTCACTGATTACATCTGAAAAGTCCTGCTCTTTTACTGCACTATTTGCAAAGTTAGTCCAGTTTATATTTGGAAAAATAAAGTCCCCCGTGACTGTAATATCTCCCTGCAAATTTGCCTGTTTAATATTATTAAAAGTAGCATAATGAAATTACTGGCTGCATTGAGAGTAACACTCTTAAAATGAGGTGTCTATCATTAATAGATTTACAGACACTTGTTGGCATCCTGACTAAGAGGTGACTCATCATCCAAATACAGACAGGCATTTAAATTCTGGTTTACATTGATATCACCCAGTTCTTTTTCTGTTCTGTCTAACCTATCTTTGCTAAAATTGTGTACTCCTGTGTGTTATACCCACAAAAGATTTTGTTGTTGCCCTTATAATTATACTTAGCTACATACATTTCCAACAGACTTGTTTTATTTTTGATACTTCTAGCCTTAAGGCAATCTGTTTTTAATGTGCTACTTATTTTATTTTTACACTTTGATTAGAAATTACCTTAATATTCATGTTTATTTTTATTTTTTTATTTTTTTATTTTTTTTTTTATTTTATTAATTTTATTACAATCAATACATAGCAATCACAGTTTTACAAAAAAAAAAAAGAATTATGCTAAGAACAGATCGATCCCCACCCTTGAGAGAGAGAGCAAGCCAAACGGTGTAAAATTTAAGGCTTTTAAAAATACCTAAATCAACAAATTCTCTGTGCTTTATAAACATTTCAAAATATTACTGATTAGATCCTGCCATGTTTTGAAAAAGTCTGCACAGATCCTCTAACTGAGTATTTGATTTTTCCAATTTTAAATAATATAACACATCAGTTTCCCACTGACTTAAAGAGGAGAGTTTGGGTTCTTCCAGTTTATCAGAATAAGTCTGCGTGCCAACAGTGTAGTGAATGCAATCACAATTTGTTTGTCTTTCTCCACTTTAAGACCCTCTGGAAGAACCCCAAACACAGCTGTTAATGGGTTAGGAGGGATTGTGAGTCCAAGACTGTCTGAGAGGTAATTAAAAATTTTTGTCCAGAATAATGTTAATTTGGAGCAGGCCCAGAACATGTGACCTAGTGAGGCTGGGGCTTTTGCAGCGTTCACAGGTTGGATCATGCCCTGGAAACATTTTGAGAGTTTTAGTCGAGACAGATGTGCTCGATATATAATTTTGAGTTGTATAATTGTATGCTTTGCATATGGAGCTTGAGTGAATTCTCTGCATTGCTACTTTCCACTCCTTTTCTGATATATTAATTGAGAGGTCATTTTCCCAGTGTCCTCTTGGATCTTTGAAAGGAAGGGATTGTAAAAGGATTTTATATATTGTAGAGATGGAGTCTAACTCCTTGAAATTGAGCAATAATTTTTCCAGCGTGGATGAGGGTGCAAGATGAGGAAAATCTGGAAGGTTCTGTTTAACAAAGTTCCTGATTTGAAGATAGTGAAAGAAATTTGTAGCTGGAATGTTAAATTTGGAATGTAATTGTTCATAGGATGCAAAGACGTTGTCTATATAAAGATCTCTAAGCAAGTTAATTCCAAATTTTTCCAGATATTAAAACTGCATATGTTTGTGAGGGTTGAAAGAGGTGGTTCTTTTGCAGGGTGCCACAGAAAGAAGCTTCTCCGTCTTAAAATGCTTTCTACATTGGTTCCAGATTCTAAGTGAGTGGAGCACAATTGGGTTATTAGTGTATTGCCGATAACGTGTGTTTATTGGAGCACAAAGCAAGGAATACAAAGAAGTACTGCAGGATTTTACTTCTATTGCGGTCCATGCCTGTGTATGTTCTTCTATTTGTGTCCAGGTTCTTATCGACTGTATATTTGCCCCAGTAATAAAACTGGAAGTTAGGTAGAGCCATGCCGCCTTCTGCCTTTTGTCTTTGTAGGTCGCTCTTTTGATGCGTGGATGTTTAGAATTCCAAATAAATGAGGTTATTGTTGAATCTAATTGCTTAAAAACGATTTATTAATGTATATTGGTATGTTTTGAAATAAAAAGGAGCTTAGGAAGAATATTCATCTTAACAGTGTTAATTCTTCCAGCTAGTGTGAGATGAAGGGTTGACCATCTATGCAAGTCTTGTTTAATTTTTTCCATACAGACACGAAATTTTGTTGATAAAGAGCTTTATGTTTACTTGTGATGTTTACCCGAGGTATTTAAACTGTTCTGCAATGATAAAAGGAAGGGTGTCTAATCTAATATTATATGCTTGCGAATTCACGGAAAGAGTACACTTTTATTCAGATTAATTCTGAGACCAGAGAGCTTTTGAAATTCTGTGAGTGCTGCTAAGACTGCAGGCACAGAATTTTCTGGGTCCGATATATACAGTACCATGTCATCTGCATATAATGAGATTTTCTGTTCCAGTCCTTCTCTGCTAATCCCCTTTATCTGATCAGTATTTCGACAATGTATTGCCAGTGGTTCAATGGCAATTGCAAACAGCAGTGGTGACAAAGGGCATCCTTGTCTTGTGCCACGCTTCTAGTTTAAAGTAGTCTGAGCAAATGTTATTGATGCAAACTGAAGCTTCTGGGTTAGTATACATTAATTTAATCCATGCACAAATGTTCGGGCCAAACCCAAACTTCTCCAAAATAGTAAAAGGTATTTCCATTCAATCATGTCGAATGCTTTTTCTGCATCCAATGATAATAATATTTCTGGGGTGTTTGATTTAGTTGGTGAGTATATTACATTAAACAGGCGTCGAAGATTTGAAGATAAGTGTCGGCCCCTAATAAATCCAGTTTGGTCTTGTGATATTACTGAGGGAGCACTTTCTCCATCCTTCTAGCTATGATTTTAGAGAGTATTTTAACGTCGTTATTCAAGTGAAATTGGTCTGTATGATGCACATTGTAATAAGTCCTTATTTTGTTTTGGAAGACAGTGATTAGTGCTTGGCGAAAGGTTTGTGGAAGAGATTGGTTATCTCTGGCTTCTGTAAATGTTGCTAATAGGAGGGAGCTAGCTGAGCGGAGAATTTCTTGTAAAACTCTGCAGGGTAGCCATCAGGGCCTGCTGCTTTTCCACCTTGGAGTGACTTTATAGCATCCAGTAATTCTGATAATGACAGAGGTTTATCGAGCTCCTCCACACTAATAGCGTCAATTTGTGGTATCTGTAATTTATCCAGAAATGCATTAGATTGTATATTGTCTTCTTTAAACTCAGTAGTATATAGGGATTTATAGTAGTCTCTAAAAGTGTACATTATATTTTTGTGTTCGATGATTTTATCTCCATTCGTGTTAGTAATTACGAGATTGCGTTGCACATCTTGCTTGTGAATTTGTTGCGCTAAAAGCTTATTAGCTTTCTCTCCATGTTCATAATAATGATGTCTGGATTTGTAAATTAGTTGTTCGGTTTCTTTAGTTGTCAAGAGGTTTAATTCTGAATGTAGAGCCTGCCTCCTCTTATGTAGAGTCTCGCTTGGTAGTCTGGCATGTTCTTCATCTATTTTAGTAATTTCGCTTTTATCTCTGCTACTTTCTTCGCGGATTTATTTCTGTGGGAAAGATATGAGATAATCTGTCCTCTTAAGAAGGCCTTAAGAGTTTCCCAGAGTATTCCTGCAGAGATCTCAGGGGATGTATTTGTCTCTAGAAAGAATTCAATTTGTTTGGATATAAATTCAGTACAATTCTCGTCAGCTAATAGAAGCGGATTGAGACGCCATCTGGGGTGAGTGTATGGGGCTTAGTAATTTCAGCTCCAAGATCATCGAGCATGGTCTGAAATAACAATAGCATCGTATTTACAAGATTTAATCTTAGGCAAGAAGTTATTATCTATAAAGAAGTAATCAATCCTTGAGTAGCAATGATGTACTGGTGAGTAGAAAGAATATGTTCTTGAATTTGGGTTTAAAACCTCCAGGGATCTGATAAGTTGTGATCAGTTATAAACTTTGTAATTATCTTTGCGGTGTTAGTTGCGTTCCCCTGTGGAGGAAGTCTTATCTAAAAGTGGATTTAGAACACAATTAAAGTCCCCAGCCATTATAAGTTTATGAGTGTTCAGATTGGGAATGGATGCAAATAAATTTTGTATAAATTCCTTATCATCAACATTAGGTGCATAAACATTTATCAAAATCATTTTACAGTTAGATAAGTCTCCCATGACCATCACATATCTCCCTTCAGGATCCAATACTACATCTGATGCTACAAATGGTACTGTTCTATGTATGAGAATTCCCACCCCTCTAGTTTTCTTTGTAAAACTAGAATGGAACATTTGGCCAGTCCAGTCTTTTGCAGCGGAACTGATCCTTACTTAGTAAGTGGGTTTCCTGTAAAAATACTATTTTAGCATTTAGACCTGTTAGGTGAGAAAGTACTTTCTTTCTCTTTAATTCGTGATTCAGGCCTTTAACATTCCAGCTTACGAAGTTAACTGTCCCATCATGGAGACACTGATTCTGAGTTTTTGGTGTCATATTATAGTCTTAACTGGAAGTGAAATAGTTTAGGTCTTAATTTCCTATTCCCCCAAGAGTTGTTGCCATGCAGCTTATTATTACGTTGATAGTTATAATTATAAAGATTGAGATGATAGATTAGATATAGATCAAGCCTGCTCTCTTTCTCTTCCCCTTAACCCCCACCCTCCCTTTTTGCCTCCCCAGGTGAGGCTAAAACCCACTTCATGCAGTCCCAGTCCTCTGACATACCCAGAGACAGAGCACGTCCAAAGCACATCAAGCCCCCATGCAGTGGCGCTTTAAGGTTAAAAGATAGAGATATCTGTTACCAATATAGTCTTTAAAAGAGGAAAAAGAAAAAAAAAAAAAAAAAGAATTTTGCACTTAATATATATACATATATATATATACACACATATACATACATATATATATATACATACACATATACATATAATCTTCATCAATTTTAGTGCATTAAGATGATATCCCCAGATAATAAACCCAGGTGATGGTGTTAAAGATGTGTCCAAAACAAGCATAACAAGTCTTAATGCAGTAATAGCAATAACAGCAAACCAAGGGTATGATATTGAACAGTCTCATTTAGGGTACACATGAAATAATTAGAAAAGAAAAAAAAAAGAGGAGGAAAACGTAATTAAGCACAATAAAACATAAACATTTAGCCCTAGTAATACTAAGTAATGATAAGTAATAAGTAAGTAATAATAATATAAGAATATGAGAATATATGCTGATAAAAACCCGTATTTTAAAACAAATAGATCAGACAGTAGATTATTAATCCTAGCTTTATCATTTACCGCCATGACTCACAATTATGTATCAGAATAGTCCGGGATCAGCTTTCTTAACTCATTTTCTGCCTCCTCCTTGCTAGCGAAAACATAGAAATGACCCTGCCATTCCACTTTCAGTTTTGCGGATACGGAGGCCGTATTTGACATTGGCTTGCCGTAGCAGCTGTTTAATATTATAGAAGGCGGGCGTTTATAGCTGTTGCTGGAGAGAAGTCAGGGAAGACGCGAATGTGGCAATCTTCATATATAATATCTTCCTTTTTTTTCCTGAGGAGTTCCATCACCTCTAACTTAAATGATAATCGTTCAAAACGGACTATAAAAGATCTTGGTCGGGTCTGACGGTGTTTGATCAGCGTGACGCGTAAGCGCTGCTATCTCAGATTCTGCTTTAAAGTCGCCCCGATTATTTTAGAAAAAGTTCAGTTGCGAATTTCACGGGTTTAAACTTTCTCGATTCTCCGGCAGGCCTTCAATTCTGACATTATACCTTCTATTCCCATCTTCTAAAGCAGCCAGTCTGTCTCCAAGTTTTTCTCCGAGTTTTTACATTCCGAACTGACATTTACTGCTCTTTCCTCGGCACTGGCAGCTAGATGTTCGGCTATTTCGATCCGATTCGTGAATGTCTCACTAAGATGCTCCAATCGATCAGCAAGCGTGCTCAGTTTAACTGAGTTTTTCTCAATGCGCTCTTCAATTTTACCCAGCACCTGTCGAAGTTCAAGTTGTACCTCTTGGCGCAGCCTTTCATTTGCCTGTTGGATTTCCTGTTTTAATTCCTGTTTCAGTCTCTCATGTGCCTTTGCCGTTGCTT
Organism: Polypterus senegalus; assembly: GCF_016835505.1. Lineage (NCBI taxonomy): Eukaryota > Metazoa > Chordata > Cladistia > Polypteriformes > Polypteridae > Polypterus > Polypterus senegalus. The sequence goes on from NC_053155.1 coordinate 166,789,093, forward strand.
TCTCATTAGCCTTCTCGCTTTTCTTTATATCTTGCCTGAGCTCAGCGAGCAACACTTTCAGTTCAGATAGCTGAAATGTGCCTTCTTGTGCCGTAGATGAAGCAGCAGACTCTGCTGAAGCCGGTGTCCCCGCTGCTCCAGTCCCGCGTAATTGCGTAACTGAAGCCGCGGACCTCCCGGCCTTTTCCAGTTTCAGGTAATCCTCTCCAATCGGCGAGCTATCCACATCTGCACTCACGATCGCACCTTCGCTCCCCTTTTCGCTCTCAGCCGGCGACGATGTAGCGGACCGTGGTCCCGAGGAGTCTGTACTTTCGCCCATCTGATCCAGGTCTGTCTCTGAGAGGCCGTATCTCGAACTAGGGCTTGCTGATCGCAGCTTGGATGTAGCTTTCGTCTTCGATTCTTTCGGACCCCCCTTCTTGTTGGCTATGTTTATATGTGTTTACATATACTGTAGCGGTCCCTCTCGGGTTGAATAAATACAGGATATCTCTGAATAATAAGCAAATAATATGAAAAATAGCACCACTGCTAGCGGAGCTCCACTTCAGACGTCCATCTCTCGCATCGGACGAGACCAACTTATTTTTAAACATGAAAATAACCTAAACTCCCTGATCACCACCTATTCCTTAGTTTAACCCTTTGAATCCTGCCCTCCTCAGCATTTTGGCTTTATAACCCTAGCCTCCCAAGCAATTTTCAACAATTTTAAAATCCAAAAATTTGAGTTGTAAGAGTAAAGTTTTAATGTATGATGATAAGCTCCAATGCTGTAACATCAAATTGATACTATAGAATTAGCTGTCACTTCTAGTCTCACAGTTTTCATCACTTTCTACTGTCCATTATAAGGACTGAATGCCAAAACTGTACCTTTGAATAGTATATATCAAAGCAGTTTTTAGTGTCAAAAGGAAAAAAACAGGAACACTTCTCATGATTTTCACCATTTTCTGATCAATCACCCCGCGTCAGCCTGTCCCTGCTGTGCTCTCGCTTCTTGTGTTAAGCATCAATCTCCCTTGGGTATGGCGTGACATGCTCTGGAAATGGTTATAGATGGGGAATTTAAGTGGGGCAATACACCTGTCTCGCACAGTAACGCTGATGTCCTAAGGTGAGCTTATGAAGGAAAGAAACCTCCCTTAGAGGAAAAGTGCAAATAATGCCAGAAGGTTTGCTGTGTCTCCCTGCACAGTCTCAAGGGCATGGAGGAGATTCTAGGAGACAAGCAGTTACTCTAGGAGAGCTGGAGAGGGCCATAGAAGGTCCATAACCCATCAGCAGGACCAGTATATGCTCCTTTGGGCAAGGAGGAACAGGATGAGCACTGCCAGAGCCCTACAAAATGACCTCCAGTAGGCCACTGGTGTGAATGTCTCTGACCAAACAATCAGAAACAGACTTCATGAGGGTTGCCTGAGGGCCCAAATGTCTACTGCGCCCTGTGCTCACTGCACAGCACCGGGGAGCTCAATTGGCATTTGCCATAGAATACCAGAATTGGCAGGTCCACCACTGGCGTCCTGTGCTTTTCACAGATGAGAGCAGGTTCACCCTGAGTATATGTGAAAGACGTGAAAGGGTCAGGAGAAGCCGTGGAGAATATTATACTGCCTGTAACATTGTTTAGCATGACTGGTTTGGTGGTGGGTCAGTGATGATCTTGGAGGCATATCCATGGAGCGACTCACAGACCTCTACAGGCTAGACAACGGCATCTTGACTGCCATTAGGTATCAGGATGAAATCCTTGGACCCATTGTCAGACCCTACGCTGGTGCAGTAGGTCCTGGTTTCCTCCTAATGCACGACAATGCCCTGCCTCATGTGGCAAGAGTATGCAGGCAGTACCAGGAGGATGAAGGAATTGAAACAATTGAATGGCCTTCACGATCCCCTGACTTAAACCCAATAGAACATCTGTGGGACATTATGTTTCGGTCCATTAGGCGCCGCCAGGTTGCTCCTCAGAGTGTACAACAGCTCAGGGATGCCCTCATACAGATCTGGGAGGAAATGCCACAAGACACCATCCGTCGTCTCATTAGGAGCATGCCCCGATGTTGTCAAGCATGCATAGAAGCTCGTGGGGGCCACACAAGATACTGAAAAGCATTTTGAGTAGCAGAAATTAAGGTTTTGAAAAAATGGACTAGCCTGCCACATCTTCATTTCACTCTGATTTTAGGTTGTCTACACAATTGAGCCCTCTGTAGGCAGAAAACTTTTATTTCCATTAAAAGACTTGGCATCCCTTTGTTCCTAAGACATTGCCCTGTCGTTATTTGTATAGATATCCAACTTCATATTGAGATCTGATGTATCTAATGTGTTTCTTTAAAGTGTTCCTTTAATTTTTGTGAGCAGTGTAGATAGACAGATAGACCGACAGATACTGTCTGTTATATTTGTAGTCTGAGATGTACACAATGAAGAGAAAAGGAGACAGAACTTTTCATTGTGTTGCTCACATCTGTATGAAATACTGGTCTCTCAAAATGTCATCTGCCCGACAGTTCATTATCCAGGATGCTATTGACTCATCCTCCTACTTATCTCTTAGTTTACCCCATAACAGAAATGGCTGAAAGGTATTAAAGGCAATGGAGAAATAAATAAACATAATCCTCACAGTGCTGCCAGGTTTTTCAGGTGAGAATAAGTCTTGTGGAGTAGATAGATAATTGTATCCTCCATTCCAATCTTTGTCTGAAAGGCATACTGCAGTGGGTGCAGATGGTTTACCACTGGAAGACTTGCATAGTCCATGACCAGTCTCTCGAAAGTCTTCATGAAGTGAAACGTAAGTGCCACTGGTTTGTAGTCATTAGGTGAAGAGGCATCTGCCTTCTCTGGAACAGGAATAATGCAGGATGTTTTCCACAGTAGCAGCACTTTCTGAAGTCTTAGGGATAAGCTGAACAGGTGATAAGTGACACCAAAAAATTAGTCAGCACAGGCTTAATGAATTTGAGGACTGACTCCATCTGGTAAGCCAGTTTTTCCTGTATGTAGCTCCACAGTTGTCTCCTTACTTGGACTTCAGTTATTTGCAGCTTCCATTGATGGTCATAGGTGAGAAACTGAGCTCGAACCCACAACCTTTTACTTGTGAGGCAACAGTTCTTATCTGTGCACCAGCTAAGCAGACAAGTTAGCTTTCTGTTGATTGATATTTGGGCTTGGGTTTTTATTCATTGACAGCAATATGTAAATTGAATGATTTACTTTTCTTTGGTTATTTTCTTGAATAAAAGCGCTCTTGTTTCTTTTTACCTTTTTTGGAAGTCTCTATTTAATATTTGGACTTCAGTCTTCTTATTTTGTATTTCCATGCACTGTGACAAGGTACGAAAATACCTTGTTTAATATAGAAAAACATAGATATGCAAATCATTGGCTGAGATGAAATTAGCCATGCTTATTTGGCAATATTTTTGTTGAAACCGTATCTCTCAAAATTTTAGAAGCAGTCAGCATAAAACATGAAGTGAGACTAACTACATAATTTGCAAAAACTGAAAATTAAACCTGTAGATTTTGAAATGTAGTGATTATTATACAGATTTCAGTATAAATGTTTACAGGTTTCTGATTCTGAATCACTATCAAATTTCTGTGATTCTAACATCCCTACTATTAATCAATTATGAATAATATTCCACTTCTATTTCCATTTCTACACTATTGTGATACAGTAAAATTAAACAAAACTCTGTATGGTTTAAAAAAAAAAAACGTCCTTTGGTTTTCCAAAGTGTTCCAGTTATTTTGTAGCATATAATGAATTTTTACATTAATGCAGTGTAGGTAATTTAATGATAGAAGACTTTTCTTCTCGAATCTTTTGTTGGTATAAATGATAGTACTGCTGATACTTACTTGCTGCCAGCACATTTTTTGGCTGTTCTAGAAATGTTTAAAGAAATTTAAATTATTTTTAATGTTCTCTTTTTTTAGTGGCCTTCCTGATTGTATATCACAACCTGCATTTACCCAGCATCCTGGCCACGTACCTAATATGGAGCATTTTCAGCAGCATATGGTAGGACTGCAACAGGATCTATCTCTTCAGGTACTCACAGCACGAATGTGTGTTATTTTTATTTAATGCAGCAAACCATTTTTTAGCTTTTAGGTAATTTTTATTTAGCAAATAATGATGTAACAATTGAAATAAATTGTCATAAAAGTTAATTGTGAAAAAAATGGATTGCTAATACAAAACAATCAGCATCTTTATAAGACAGTCCGTATAGAATGGGGAAGTGAGATAACATTTCACTAATAGCTTGGTGTACAGTACTGTTAGGAAATGATTCTCTCAGCCTTTTGTGAAAGCTGGTAAGGTGGTGCTTCATCAGAGGTTGGGCACTTTTGGTGGCAAAAAATACAATGTTTACATAGTACAGGTAGTCCCCAGGTTATGGACATCCGACCTACAACTTATGAACAGGGCAGCAGCTGCAACGCATGCGCTTCAGTAACTGCCGGTCTGTCATCTTCGGCCTGGGGACGCTGCAAGTGGTGGCTTGACGGAGGCTGGAGCGGGGTGATTTTGCTGCTCGCGCAGTGTAGTGTACCTCGGGCGGCTCCCAGCGGCATGTGGTGACCAATGGTCCATAGTCACCGGGGCTACAGCTATTGCTCGTGTGCAGGACGGGGGCTTGATGGGGCGGTTCACTGCCCGCCCACTATGCCGCCGCAGCTACTGCTCCTGACTGGACACAGGCTGGATGGAGCGGACGGGGGCGTTTCAGTGCCTGCCCACCACACACTGCTGCCCCGTTCTCGGTGAGCAGCTGGTAATGCTGCAAGTAGTGACTTAGTTGTGGCTGAACGGAGGCCATTGAGGATGCATGGGGCAGCGGGAGGTAGCATTGTAGTGTGCCTTCGTTGGCTGCCTGTTGAATGGGGGCTGTGGTGGGTGATTCACTACCCGCCTTTGGCTGCACCGTGTTCGTTCTTGGTGGGCGGATGCTGCAGGCAGCATACTGTAGTGGAGGTTACTGTCTGGTGGGCGAGTGGTGAATCGCCCCTCACTGCCCCAATTCATTCTTGATAGATAGAGACTTTATTAACCCTAAGGGGAAATTCACATACTCCACCAGCAGCATTCAGATAAAGAACAATATTAAATTAAAAAGTGATAACAATGAAGGTATAACAGACAGACAATAACTTTGTACAATGTTAACGTTTACCCCGGTGGAATTGAAGAGTTGCATAGTGTGGGGGAGGAACGATCTCCTCATTCTGTCAGTGGAGAAGGACAGTGACAGCAGTTCTGGAGATGATACTGTTCAGTGGATGCAGTGGATTCTGCATTATTGACAGAAGCCCGCTCAGCACCCGTCGCTCTGCCACAGATGTCAAACTGTCCAGCTCCATGCCTGCATTAGAGACTGCCTTCCTCACCAGTTTGTCCAGGCATGAGGCATCCCTCTTTTTTATGCTGCCTCCCCAGCACACCACCGCGTAGAAGAGGGCGCAGCCACAACCGTTTGATAGAACATCTGCAGCATCTTATTGCAGATGTTGAAGGATGCCAGCCTTCTAAGGAAGTATAGTCGGTTCTGTCCTTTCTAACACAGAGCATCAGTATTGGCAGTCCAGTCCAATTTCTCATCCATCTGCACTCCCAGGTATTTATAGGTCTGCACACAGTCACCTCTGATGATCACGGGGTCCATTAGAGGCCTGGTCCTCCTAAAATCCACCACCAGGTCCTTGGTTTTGCTGGTGTTCAGTTTTAGGTGGTTTGAGTTGCACCATTTAACAAAGTCCTTGATTAGGTTCCTATACTCCTCTTCCTGCTCACTCCTGATGCAGCCCACAATAGCAGTGTCGTCAGCAAACTTTTGCACGTGGCAGGACTCTGAGTTGTATTGGAAGGCTGATGTATATAGGCTGAACAGGACCCGGAGAAAGTAGTCTCCTGTGTTGCTGACCACAATGTCAAACCTGCAGTTCCCGAGACGCACATACTGAGGTCTGTCTTTAAGATAGTCAACGATCCATGCTACCAGGTAGCAAGCCTGCATGTACTGTTACGCACATATCAGGAAGTTATCTCTTGTCAATACATCAGACGTGTTGACTATGGGTGCCTTCCTGCTGTGATAGCGTGTACAGAAGAGTGTTGTGGAGAAGAGCTCATCTTAACCTTTTGTCTTCACCCTTCAAGAATGTCTCTGAAACAGAAATCCAATGCAAGTGCTGGTGATACAATAAAAGAGAAAAACCATCATCATTGAAAATAAAGTAGAAATAATATAAAGGTCAGAGAGAGGTGAAACTCCATCATTCATTGGCAGAGCACTTGGTTACAATCGGTCAACAGTAGCATTTATTAAAATAATGTACCTGTTCTGACTTACATACAAACCAAACTCATCTTATGTATAGACCTACAGTCTCTATCTCACTCGTATGTAACCCGGGGACTGCCTGTATTTCATTTATACACTGAGGACATGTTTTGGGAGCTTTTTTAATATTTACTTTGAAGAAAATATTACTAATACTTTATGAAGATGCATTGTTTCTATATTCTCAAAGGTGCATCACAACCACAACTGCTACAGAGAAAAGGATTTACCAAATGATTTCTTTATGTTAAAATGAAGCTACACTGGTGCACAACAAACTAGGATTTTGTTTAAAGGTAGATTTACTCTAAATGTGAATTTCTCTATGCATGCTAACCTAAACAATCAAAGAGAAAGAAAATACAATACCTCAGCTGAATTTACTATAGTATTTGGAAGCTGTTACTGCTGCTTTATTTGCCCACACCCTGGTTGGCTATGGTTAAGCTCTTCTTTAAGCCTACATCAGGCCTGAGCTACAATTAAGGTGTGTGAGTAGAAGAAAATTAGTCTTATCAACTAATGATTATAACCCTCATAATACCTTCATAGACTGTGATACGCCTCAGTGCAAGAGAAATGAAGGATTAAGTCCTTAAAAGTAAAAAGAAAAGTAACAAATTATAACCCTTTCTATGTCATAAGGAGTTAACAAGGGCTGCACAATTATTTGTATATTAATCATGATTATGACTGCTGTAAACTGCAAATGACTGTTTACACATATACAGTACATTCACTAAGTGAGTGTATTTATGTCATATGACTATACAGACGACCGTGCTGAATGCATATTTAGAAGTTGGATCACTAAAAATGTCTTCTGAAAAGTATTTTTTTTCCTCTTGTGTTACAACAGATTCCAGAAAAATTGAGAGGTTGCAAGTACTTTTGAACCTACTGTAGAACACTTGACACTTGTTGTACACCTTTATGTACTAAATTAGTAGATTCATCTGTAATATAGATTTTATTTTACAGCAAGGATGATCAAAAAGGATACTGTGCAAACGGTTGTAGTACTGCAGTCAAGTTTTCATACAATAATTTAAAATTAAATCACTCAGTGCATAAGAGTGAATGAAGCTAAGTAAGTAGCACAAAGTCCCAGTAATATTAGAACCACGACACAAATAGATATCAATTACTTGTTTACACTATGTCTGGATCAAGCAGGCTATTCAGAGCAAATGCAGATCCAAAATCATTGCATTTTTTGTATCATAACACAAGGCTGATTAAAACTGCACAATGAAGGTTTTTAAAAATAATTAATTCTTAGGTTGTAGGATAAATCATCCTTCCTAATTATTTTTTCTTAGTTGCTTTGCCTTTATTACAAATGATGAACAGAATCTAAAATATATCTGAAACAAATGGTGGTTTATGGAGCAACAGCTAATTTGCGGATGAAAAGAACTATGGCAGCATGTCTGAGCATAATAGTTTGTCATATTAATGAAGTATTTACACTGAAAAGCATGTTCTTGCAAAGAGTATACTTGAAGGACAGGAAAGCAACTGCTCAAGGACAAAGAGTCTCACTCTTTGGCTGGGGCTTGACAGAAAAACAAAGTTTTCATGATTACAGAAAATGGGGTTAACAAGTTAATGACATTTAATGACTAAATCTGTCTCCCAAGGTTTGGTCATAGACTTTCTTAGATGCCTATTGAATGTCCTGTGACTCTTATGCTAGACATTTAAATCCTGTGCATAATTTTGTTTCTATGCTGTTTCAATATTAGTGTTTTACATAGATCATTCCCAAATCTGCAAATATTGTGTAAGCATGTAGTGAGTTTTATTTTTTGATTTAATGGTGCTGTATGTGTATCCTTGCAAGTTATTTAAATGACACAATGGCTACATCATTTAACAATATATTACACTCTAAATATCTATTGAACTTGCTATATATTAATATGTAATGTATCTACATACCGGTATGGCAGTACTTTGAGGTTGTATTTACATTCAGTTCTTAATCTTTCATTACTGTCATTTTGAAATCATATTGAAATCCCGATTAAACATTCCTGTGTTTAACATTTTCCATGTTTTACATTTTTGAGCGGTGAGTTGTGGCTGATTTTTCTGAAATGACCATAATTTGTAGAGGAATAAAGATGATTGTGTTATGCTTAAATTTTATTCCATAATTATTTAAGTATCAGTAATGTACTGTATTTAATTTTTACAAACCTGTGACACTTTTAGACAATTGTCCTGTACTTTAATTGTGAACAGCAAAAAGGAAACAGTAAACGTTAACTTGAAAAATTTTCAAGTAATTTAACAATTTTCCTAGAAAACTGCCAAAATTAAATTTCTTCAGTGCTGTGTGAGAATACAGTTTTTGGCAGTTGACAAAATGAAATATGTAATTTTTTGTAGTGCTATTAATCAAAATTAATAACAATATAAGGGCAGTGATTATCAATTTTGAATTTTGTCGTAATCATGCACCCCTAAAATTAAGAATTTTTGATTTGAGTGACTTTATTTATAGCACTGTTGTTGTAACACTTCTATCCTTGGAAATTAGTACATTTTATGATATAAAAAGCACTAAAGTAATGGATCAGAAACTGCAGTTCTGCCTTTCCATGCAGAGATCATAATAAAACACAAGGTGAGCAGACTGTATTAAAATCTAAACCAAAGCAGCGCTTATTGAAATAGAATAAAAAAATATGAACAAAGTAGATAGTAATGTATAATGACAAAGCCTGACTGTAAAGCCCAAAATGCACATTTTGTTTCAAAGTCAAAAAGCTTAAACAGTACTTTCCATCAGAATGTGAAATCTGAAAAATATCACCAAGTGAAGCATCTGTGCAGGAGAGAAACAGAGAAGGGGGAAGCTTGGCTTCCAGGTGGCTTAGCTTGAGTCAGTCAGGCTGATGTATGGGTGGTGTGTCTTTGCTACAGCTGGATGCAGTCTCTCTCTGGTGGAATGGAGTTGCTCACTCTCAGGACTTTCCTTTATGCTAATATCCCCTTGTAAATTATCACACCCTGTGAGATTATTTGCAAATAACTGGTTAACTGTTCTGATGATGGGTAGCTCCGCCTGAAAGGTGTAAGTATGCACAAAACACTTTTATCTTGTTGTGCTTTTTCTGTTGTTGTTTTTTTTTTTCCTTCTGTTACCATCCTGGTGTTATTGTGCGTGAGAGCAAAATAAACTTTGGTCTTCTTCCTTGCAAGTTTCAGACCGTTCCTGTTGACTAACTTTTTGATTATTGCCGTTACTGTAAATATGGGAATTTTCAGGTGAGTAGCAGTTTTTTTCTAGCCACTCCCTGACTTATAAAGTTCAACACACTTTTTCTGTCATTTGAATTGTATTTTCTGCTTCCAGTGTTGATGAAGTAATAGGGAATTTGGCCTTTGCTCCACCTTATATTTTTACCTCAGTAAATAGTCATTGACTATAGCTTGAAAGCTTGTATACACTCTAATTATTTTAAAGTCGGGTAAAAATGGAAAAAATGCTTCAGTTAAACTTAGTTCATAAAAATGTGTAGGGGTGCCAATAACTGTAGCATTTTTTTTTTTTAATATTTCTTGATGTGGGATTTTTGTTTTCTCAGAATAAATTAACTTCAGTTAGGTTGGATTTCAAATTTTTTTTTCCAGTGTCAGATTAAGGAAATTTATGCAAAGTTTGTTTTTTACAAATCTATTACTCATCTCTACCTGCAGTGTCAATAATTTTGTAAATGTTTTTAAAATAATTTTTTCACGTAAAATTGTAAACTAAAGATTTAAAGTGTCTCACTGTGTTGCTCTGTAAGAAACATTTGTGAATAAAGTCCCATATTTATTAGAATAAAGAAGTTTATAGAATTGAATTACAGTTCACCTTAGATCATTTGAGAAAAACTTGCACTTTGGTTTTTAAGCAAAATGTCAGAAGTTATAAAATTGGAAATTTGTCTCTCTAGGAAATTCATAATAATTAAACAGCAGGAATTTACAGGAATGTTGGCAGGTACCTGTCATACTTAGTTTAGAATACAGATAATGAATTATTACCTGATTTGGTAATATAAAATATTTTACCATTGAATTATCAATAAAGGACTAAGAGAAGAACTCTTTAGAATTCAGAATTAGTCAACACATTAACAAAAAAAATTCGTAGGAGGTAATAGTGAGTGTATCTCTGGTTAGTTTGTCCCATCCATTCTTATTGCAGACACTGCTATTTGAAGATTAGGAGTAATTATAAATCTGAAACTATCTGACAAACTGACGTCAAATTACGGGACTTCTAGTCATTAGGTTTGCCTTGTCACATTTGCTAACTACCATCACTGATCTCATTGCTGGACCATGTCCGTAAACTTGACTGAAAATTGCTGCCCATATCACATTTTACTGACTGAGTGACAACATCCTAGCATAGTTTTTTTGCCTCTGTTTGTGATGGTCAATAACATGCCTACCTGAGCTGGTTCTGAATGTGTATGTAAGGTTAACCGGTATGATTAATTCAGCTGCAGTCTCTGCTCCTTTTTTCCTTTCTGTTTTAGTATGTAAAACATGAGCCATCAGAAAGATGAACACTTCTTCTGTTTTCGAGGTTCCAAACATTTATGTTCCTTATTCCACATCGCTATGTTTGTTGTATTGTACGTCTGTATGAGCATTCATTGGCTATCAGCTTTCATGATCACAGAGGCATCCCCAATGACTACAATCAAAATCAAAACTGTTTTATTTTATCGAAGTAAGTCAGAAATAGTTGGGAGTGAGTGGTTGGGTTCCAGCTTCACAGGCATGGTCACTGGTAATTCCAACTAGCATGTTTTGAGTTGAGACCACATCTTCTAGTCTATTACTTTATTGCTTGATGATTAAAATATTACTGTGTATGAAGAAAGGAAAGGGAGAGAAAACAGATGTGCACCTACCTGTTATTAAAGAGTCTTAGAAATTTTCACTGTCACTTCCTCAAGTCTTTCTTCCTTAGGGAAAGGCTTGTGTGTCTAAAGTTTATGGAAGAATTTTCCCGTCTCTAAACGGAGGTGATACAACAAAACCCATGCTTCTGACGTTATAGGTAGTATAAAAGTTTGCTTCATATCCAAAAGTGACATTGTTTTAATCATATCAGGAGCACATCAAGTACATGTAAGAGTGTATATGAGAAGTGTGTACCAAAGCACCCTTGTAAAACATCAGATGCAGACTTCTCAACTCAGCGCTTATAGAAAAGTAGCTTGTAAAGCTATAACTGTAACATCACATCTTATCAGTTAAAAGACTAGTTTCTGAAAACTCTAAGCAGTCTAGAGCCTTTTTACCTTTTCACTTGGAACATATGCTTTCTGTCAGAGGGTATCTTCTTTCTTTTAAGCATCTTGTTTAAATTCATCTAATCAGACAGTTATTACTTATTTTTCATTTACTTATTAAAAATGTTAGGCTTGTGAAATGCATCACAACAATGTGAAACAACAGCAAAAGAACATTAACAAAGCAGTGTTTCAAAAACTACTCAGTTAATTTCTCTTCATTTCTGAAAATTTAGTCTCTAGTGCAAGTATATTGACTACTCTTGTAAATGCACTTGCTAAGTTTATTAGGAGCAAGGAAGAATTTTCATTCTTTTCCAGATACGTTAATATGCCAGAGATAAGAAACTGTCATATTGTGTGTCCAAGAGAAAAATGTAAATTAGCAGTTTGTCAAAACTAATTAACATTAAATTCCAATATAAGTTTGAGTGTTTGGTAAATGTGGTGTTCTAGGGAATCCAGGGTTTGATAACTAAGATTATTTTCAGAGGTCAGCCTTTTACCTGCCCTCTAAAAATTTACTTTGGAAGTTTAGTTTTGAAATACTTATAAAACTAATTTTTGTGTAATTTCAATTGCTTGAGAATAGAGGTCTACAATGTACTGATTTTACTGAGTTTAATGCCATTCCCAACAAAATTCCATCACATTTCTTCCTGTTCCCTCCACTTCCTCTTACACCCACAAATGGTGCCATTCCACTGCTGACCATGTTTCCACTTTCCCCTCTTAAAGACACCTGAATTGGGCACATAGCCAATGTAAATGTTTATGTCCACTCTGAACATACCAAAACCATTGTTATGAAACTGAGTACATTTACAGAAGTGACAGTTTGGTGAGGCTAGTTTCATTATATTTTGAAATGTTCAAATATAGCTGATCATTTTTAAAGCCAGTGAAGACTTCTCATAAGTTGTAATGAGTGTAAAGTGTTTTCATTTGTACTTTATATCTTAAGATGTGGGCAGCACGATAGCAAAATATTAGCACTGATGCCTCGCAATAAGGACACCAGGGTACATGTCCCAGATGCACCCTAATGTGTTGGTGGGTTGGTTTGGTTTTCTTCCACAGTCCAGATAACGTGCAGGTTAGATGAACTGGTTTTGCTAAACTGGCCCTTTTCACTCTGAGAAGGACGGATTCCCTGTGCCCGAGTTTTTCATGCTTTTTGTCCAACGATTGCAGGCATAGGCCCCAGCTGCTCTGCTACCCTGCCCTTGATAAGTGGATTAAGAAAATGGATGGATTTTAGGACGTAGATGTGCTGAAAACACATTCATTTTAAGTAATTAATGTCTGTCACATGTATTCAGTGTGAGCACGCTGTCATCTGTGCAGAACAGGGTGCCAGTGGTGAAGCTGTCAATTGTGGTATGCTCTGGTGAAAGCCAGTTGAGCTGCGTGGTGATGGGCCATGAGCACAGGCTTGCTTAGTGGACGTCGGGCCCTCATGCCACCCTCATAGAGTCTGTTTCTGATAGCTTGGTCAAGATCATGCACACCAGCAGCCAGCTGGAGGTCATTTAGAAGGGCTCTGACAGTGCTCCTCCTTTTCCTCCTTGCACAAAGGTTCCAGATTCCAGTTCTGCTGCTGGATGGATGCTCTTCTATGGCCCTGTCCAGCTCTTCTCTTCTTGTGTAATGGCCCATCTCCTGGTATCTCCTCCGTGTTCTTGAAGCTGTGCTGGGAGACACAGCAAACCTTGCGATGGCACTTATGGATGTGCCTTTCTGGAGGTGCTGGACTACCTGTGCAACCTGAATCGGCTGCAGGTACCCCATCATGCTACCAGTAGTGACAAGGACAATAGCAAAATACAAATAAAAAAGAATCAGTAAGGATAGTTCAGAAAAAAGCAATTCTGCAAAACATTTCTCTTTTTGGGGTTACCTTGGTGTTGCCTCTCCAGTTAGTGCATCTGTTGTCATTGTCATTTACTCTAAAGCAGGTGAAGTTCACTCACAATTGCTTATGCTTCATAACTAAACTGATTGATATCCTTGAAGCTTAATTGACTTGGTGCTAGACTGCAGTGATTAAATGTTTCCTTAATTTTGGGCCACAGATAATTGTTAGGGCCCATGGGATTTCCATGGCAAAGCATTTATAAAATTTGCTGCTAATGTGCAGCTTCTCCCCCATTTATCAGAATTGTTTCATATTAAAGTGACAAACAGATCAGCATTCAGTTTTTTCCTGAAATCTGCAGCTTATATGCAGATCATATAGTATGCAAATAAGTACTCTTCTGCTACAGAGGATGTCCTGTCACTAGAAGGGCACATTTGTGTGTTTATGTTAAAGGACTTTGACATATTCTATGCCTTTACAAAGTGAAGCACCATACATTTAAAGTACCCTCCACTATTATTCGCACCACTTGTAAAATGATCTGGATGATCTCGAGTGATTATGTAAAGAAGAATGGTCTCAGATACCATGCTCTGTATTCTCCAACCTTGTAAAAGGTTACAAGCAAAGACTCCGTGCTGTTATTTTGGCAAAGAGACGTTGTACAAAGTATTAAACCCAGGGGTGCCAAGAATTGTGGCACATGTATTTTATGTTAAAAATATTTATTTCTTGATGATGACTTTGTTTCTCTTTGAGTTAACGTTTTTCAATTAAAAGTCAGATGTTTCTCATTTTTTCAGTGCTAGATGACAGTTATTCAGCAGTGATTTTTTTCCAACCTTTCTTGTTAATTTTTACAATGGGTGCCAGTAATAGTGGAGTGCTCCGTACGTACATCTGTTTTAAAAAAAAAAATTTAAAAAAATATATAATTTTTTTTAGTTAGAAAAATATTTCTATTTCAGTTCCCTATCTCATCCCTGTCTGTGTAATGTTAAATGTATGTTTTTGACAAGTAAATAATTCCTTTTCCAAGGGTTATTCATTTTGATTTACTTTGACAACGTTAAGTTTCGTTCCTGTTTTGGATATTTTTTTCATGACCCTCCTGGCAATGTCACATAAATAGTGACCTAAAAATGGCAGTGATCATAATATGTGTTATCATTTGCCTGTTGGTGCAATTTCTTTTTCAAGTAAGCCAAATGTGTGGAATTTTGCTTCTTGTTTTGCCTTTGTTTTTTGAGTAGTATGTACTCTTTTTGTCCATGGACACTTAACACTAGAATTACCAGAGCCTACGAAAAAACTCGTAATTCCGTCCCACCTTAAATCACTTCTTAAATGCCTTCACACCTCTCCACCAGCGCCCTTTGTCTTCTAAATTTGCTGATAAAGAGAAGCTAGGAGCAGCCGGCTATTCCATCCCCCCACCAATTTAGAACGTGCACGAACTTCTCTCAGCTCATGCCTTGATTGAGTATCTGGGAGTGAAGTTTTAGAGTGGAAATAATAGATCGTTATTTGGAGCACACGCATTTCATGTCTGTTCCGTTTCTACAGTAATCTGTGTCAACACATTGTTAAAAAAGAAACGTTTTTTATATTCTAGTAGTAGATGACAAAATGTAGGCATAAACTATATAATGTATGAAGCCTGAAGTCCAAATAGCAAAGAAACATTTTCACGAGAATAACACAATTGCGCTTTTATTCAAAAATATAACTGCAGAAACAAAAAGCGCCTTAACATGCCACATTGACAGCCATTTATCGTAATTGCCTCCGTGGTTCAATAGAATCAGTTCCCGCTTGGGAATCAAAAGGTCGCGAGTTCGATCCTGCGTCTCTCCGTTTTGAGAAGTAAACTGCTCTTAGTCTTACTATTTTAGAATAAAAGTATACATTTGATTTCAGTCTGTAACAGCCGGTGCAATTTATGATCATTGTAAAGGTTAGGTTTTTTTTTAAATTCACTTTTCATTCTCTCAGTCGCGTTCAGAATCAATCCATACAACCCCATCTGACACGGCTGTTTTCACTAAAGACGCGCTATAGCTCTGCAGTGTACCACGATGCATACTGACGCCCCCCAAACCCCCCGGGTTCTGACACACAAACACTGGCGAAGCTGCCTTCTTCGTATCTCACCGTCACTTGCTTTTCTTTTTATTCAGTTTTTTTGAGTGTTCCTGCCAGTCCCTGCATGTTGCTGTATGCTGTTTCTTTTGTACTCCAGGACATGCAGAGGAAAGAATGGTAAAGAGCAGTAACTTCGGCGCTATATGCAATAATCAGACACTCCCCATCTGCCCGTGTCGTTCAAACACAGGAACATATATTGGTGTAAAAGTATAACAAAAGTGCACTTTTATTCAAGTGCACTTTTTCCATCGCATTTTCCTGTAAGAAGCAATGTACACACTTCTCTCTATGCATGTATGGATTGATTCTGAACGCGATTGAGAGAATGAAAAGTGAATTAAAAAAAGCTAACTTTTACAAGGATCATAAATAGCACCGGCTGTTACAGACTGAAATCAAATGTATGCTTTTATACTAAAATAGTAAGACTAAGAGCAGTTTACTTCTCAAAACAGAGAGACGCAGGATTGAACTCGCGACCTTTTGATTCCCAAGCGGGAACTAATTCTATTGAACCACGGAGGCAGTTACAATAAATGGCTGTCAATGTCGCTTGTTAAGGCGGCTTTTTGTTTCTGTAGTTATATTTTTGAATAAAAGCGCAATTGTGTTATATTTGTACCTTTTGTAAAAAATGTTTCTCTTATATTTCGACTTCAGGCTTCATACTTTATATAGTTTATGCCTACATTTTGTCATCTACTACTAGAATATAAAAAACGTTTCTGTTTTAACAATGTGTTGACACAGATTACTGTAGAAACGGAACAGACATGATATGCTTGTGTTCCAAATAACGATCTATTATTTCCACTCTACAACTCCACTTCACTCCCAGATACTCACACATGGCATGAGCTGAGAAAAGTTCGTGCACGTTCTAAATTGGTGGGGGGATGGAATAGCCGGCTGCTCCTAGCTTCTCTTTATCAACACATTTAGAAGACCAAAGGGTGCTGGCGGAGAGGTGTGAAGGGATTTAAGAAGCAATTTAAGGTGGGACGGAATTACGAGTTTTTTCGTAGGCTCTGGTAATTCTAGTGTTAATGTGCCTTGCAACATTCTGTAGTCCTACCAGAGAGGTTTTTGTGGACAAGAAGCTTCAGTAAGGATTGGGTTTTTTGCTTTTAATGAATAGATCTGGTCTTAATACCTTTGTAATTTGTGATTATACAGCTTTGACATACTGGTTTATAATAATTTATTTATTTATTTTTTTTTATAAATAACTAAAATTTCAATATAGCAAACAACCACATGGCTAATTGTATATTTTGGATGAAGTAAGGTATAAGATTAACGGACAAAAGTAGATTGTGTACAAAATAGTTAGTGACAGCTGTAAAAAGAATGTTATAGTCAAAAACTTTTTTCATAGATTTTAATAAAAGATAAGCCTAAAGTTGCATAATGACAATTTCTTCAAGGACTGTGAGAAGAACATATATACTGTATTTGAAATTGGTCTATAGTTTTAAGTTTTTGCAAGGATAAGTCTGTTTTCATGAATGTAAGGTGGACTGAAAATTACTACTTTGAAGTCATCAGAAACATTTTCTAGACTGTAAGTATACTAAGAAAGTGGTTGATTGAATTTTGTCTAAGTTTAAAATTTTTCATCTCTTTTAACAGATTATATTTGCTAAGATGTTCATTAAGTTGTAAGATGGTTTTATCTTGCAGTTCTATATTTTAAACTTATCTCCTTTTTTAACTGTTAGTGTTTTAAAAATTCCCTAGCAAAACTGAGCATGACCTGCAAATTACCTAAATTTTAACTTAACACCTATGATAGCTGTTTGTTTTAAAAATCCTACCAAAGCTGGTGCCATACAGAATTTAATGCTGTTTTTTAAAAGTTTGTTTTGCTTTTGACTTAGTTAAAATATATTTCTTTATATTTCTATTATTACATGTACCAATTTGTTCTTTTGCTGTCCTGTATAATCCCTGCTATAAACTGAAACAGTATTTTCATTTTTAGGTTCACCTTCCACCCAATGGAGAAATACATGGATATGGTCTTATGCCACCAGCTCAGTTTCCTCCAGTAGTTCAGTCATTGCCACCTATTTTACCTCCTCCAACGACTTCAGTATCTTCTTCTTTCCCACCGAGTTTTACACCTCAAAATGAACCATTTACTCAGAAGCCTTCACAGCAAGTAAGTTATTTAATATATTTTGTTCCCATCGGTTTTAACACTGTTAATAATATATGTTTTCAGTGAATTCTATAGAATCGCAGTTAATGTGCAGGATTTTCACATATCAGGCCCAGATAAGGGAAGCAGTGGTCCTGAAAGGTGTGTAGAAGGTCCATGACCATGGATTTAATCCTAATTATTTAGTTGCACTTAGATATTTGAGAGATCTCCATTATTGACAAGTAGTACCTGTGGTGGACGGTACAGTAGTCCTTTGCAGGGCACAATTGCACAGCCATGGAGAATAGCATGTGTAATATGCAGTTTGTTAACAGAAACTTGTAAATAAACCTATACATATAACCAGTTTATTTTTAATACACTTCCTTATCATAAACCAGGTTTCCATCCAAGGAGTTTTTGCGAAAAAATATTTAATCACTTCAAATTTTAGCTGATGGAAATGCTAATTATCGATAAAATGTTGTACATGTCGACATAATATTTTTCCGTTTAACTTTAGCGCATAAATTCCATATCGATACTTAAGATGTCGCAAAAACTACATTGGAAACACTTTTTGTCGGAAAAAAAGGGCTTTAACTCAAATAAATGTGTCACATGATACATTTTCATCACGTGCAATTAAAACGAGAATAGCAGAGCGGTTCGCATGGTCTGATGAAGAGACTCGTTATTTCTCGTGATGAGCCAATGCAGTAGCGGATAGGCTGGGTCTTCTGCTACTAAAAGGGGTACCTGAACTCCCTCCACATCAACTGTAGCCTGGGGGTGTCTCTCAGGATGTCTAAATAATATAAAAACCGCAAAGGTAATTTACTGTGCCAGTCAAAATATTTAATAAACCGTGTGTTTCATTATCTAAACATTTTTTTCTTATTTTTAAATGGCAGATGTTTTAGCATATATGAGTAATTATCTCATTAATATTAACTTTAGTTTTTATTTTTTGAGTAAACGTCGTTATTTTGTATTAATTCAAATTTCAGTTTTAATTAAAAACCTTAAGGGAAGCAGGTTACAGTACTAATTCAGTTGTTATCGCACTGAGAAGGGATGTTGAAAGGTAGGCTCACCTGTACAGATCCGATGCTGCAAACACAGCTGCATCATGGGCACTTCCAGGGGTGCCAACGCAAATGTCTCGTTTCATGCACCTGTCATCAACAAGGGCTTGGAGAACAATAGATGGCCACCCTTTGCGATTAATGTAATCGCGTAGCCTTCCTTCGGGGGAAGAATAGGCACATGCGTGCCATCCAGCGCACCGTAAATCTGTGGCACAAGATGCACCAAGGAATTGCGATATGCAATTTCATTGGCCTTCGCTACAGTCGGAAGTCTGATATAACGCTGCATTAATTTTTCTTTAATAGCAGTGCACACAGCATATACACATCGATGGACGGTAGTTTTACTAACCCCAAAAGTTTCTCCAACTACTCTATACTTGGCGCAGGTTGCCAGTTTATAAAGGGCGATGGCAATCCGCTTTTGGGTTGGAACCGGTGGTCGGTGACAGGACTGATGAATCCACACAACATCTCAAACATCGGCCGTGTCATTCTAAAATATTGCAGCCAGAAATTTTCTGTGAAGTGTCTCCCCACCACCTCCTTCCAGAAGGTCTTATTCCGTCGTCTCTCCCATAACTGCACTGGGGTACTTTCTTCGAGCTCTAGGGCTATTAGACAAGCAACTGCTTCATTCTGCTGTCGTCTTCAGATATTATGTACAATTCCAATTATTTGTGAAACTGAAATAACAGTAAGCTGGCAAATAAAAAAAAAACTGTCTGAATAATCTCTCAATTTCTTTGTTTCTTTGTTTAGTGGAGGGGGTGTAACCTGGAAAACAAAAGGTAGATAATTTGTGACATACACAAAATTATGTATGGAAACGGCTCAAGGGCAGATTTTTTTTCGCGATACAACAAAACTTATGCGACAGTTCGTTTTGGAGGGGATGACGTCATCACACACACCATTTTATCGATAAAAAGCCAGTTGGATGGAGACAGCAAATTTCGCACATTTTTTTACGTATATTCTGCTTGTCGATAACAAAACGTCGCAAAAAACTGGATGGAAACTTGGCTATAGATACCATTGTGAAATAGGATGATCTCCTGGCCCAGCAGTATGTGTTTAGATCGCAGATCTTGGGGGAGCTCATATTAAATATTTTGCCATGTAGATGTTGATATGTTGTGATACGTGAAAGTGCCTTGAAAAGAAAAACTATCCTCTGTTTATTTCTTTATCAGGCCTCATGCTGCAAACTAGGTGCTGCATATTTTGGCATACTTTGTGAGGCCAGTGTAACATCACAGATGTTTAGCAGCCAAGGAAAGAATTTCAAGCTTGTGCACTATAAGAATACTCCGCCTCACATTTTACATTGCTGCTCACTTTACATTTTGTGCATTTGTGATGTTAGTACCCCATGTATCTTGTGTGTGTGAAAAATTCTACCTCAAACTTTTCGCCAAGCATTAATTACCTTTTTTTTTTCTAAGAAAAATAAGGACTTATTACAGTGTGCATGATGCAGACCAATCTCACTTCTGAGTCATGATGTTAAGATACTCTCCAAAGCCCTAGCTAGAATTATTAAGAAAGTGCTTCCTTCAGTAATATCACAAGACCAAACCGGATTTATTAAAGGTAGACATTTGGCTTCCAATCTTCAACACCTATTTAATATAATCACCCATAAAGTCTTAACACTCCGGAGATCATATCATCTTTGTATGCAGTAAAAGCTTTTAATATGGTTGAATGGGATTACCTGTTCACCACTTCACATAAATTTGTGTTTGGCCCCAAAGACATGTCCATGGATCAAACTACTGTACACAAGTCCTGGAGCTTCAGTTTGTATTAACATAATTATCTCAGACTGCTTCAAGCTAGAATGGGGTACTAGACAAGGATACCCCTTGTCACCACTGCTATTTGCAATCGCCATTGAGCCATTGTCTGTTTACTTTCGAAATGCATCAGAGATAAAGGAGATTTTGAGAGAAGGACTTGAACAGAAAATATCACTATATGCAGATGATATTGTACTGTATATATCAGACCCACAAAATTCTGTGCCTACAGCCCTGGCAGAATTTTAAAAGATATCTGGACTCAAAATTTATTTGAACAAAAGTGTGCTCTTTCTAGTGAATTCTGTAGCAAACATCATTAGTTTGGACACATTCCCTTTTATCATTGCAGATTAGTTTAAATGCATATTGGTTAACATCACATGTAAATATAAAGCTCTTTTTTCAACAAAATGTTGCTGTTTGCATGGACATAATTAAACAAGATATACATAGATGGTCTACCCTCCATCTTACTTTAGCAGGGAGAATGAACATTGTCAAGATAAATATCCTCCCTTAGCTTCTGTTCCTAATTCAGAACATCCCCATATACACGGACATTTTTTAAGAATTTAGATTCAATCATAACCTCATTTATTTGGAATGCGTGGTATCCATGTATTCAAAAGGCAACCCTACAATGGCCTAAATCAGAAGGCGGCATGACTTTACCTATTTTTCAAATGTATTACTGGACAGCAAACATACAAGCTATAAAAACCTGGCCATTGACACAAATAGATGAACACACACTAGCTTGGTCTGTAATAGAAAATAAATCCTGCAGTACGTCTTTATATTCCATGCTTTGTACACCAGTAAATACAAGGTATTTTCAATATACTAACAACCCAATTGTCCTTAATTCACTTAGAATATGGAACCAATGTATAAAGCACTTCAACTTACAGAATATTTTATCTGTGGCACCTCTGCATGATAGCCACCTCTTTCCACCCTCTCTAATGCACACAGTTTTTAATGTCTGGAAAATGTATGGGATCACATCAACACAATTTTTCCAGTATCTCAAAATTAGAAACTTTGCTAAACGCAATCTGCCCAGTTTTCCTCACCTCCCACCTATTTCTATTCCAGAAGAGATATTGATCAGTCTTGGGGACATGGACAGCATTTCTATAATATATAAAAACATTTTAAAGTTCCTTTCTTTTAAAGATGTCATAGTACAGTTGGTAAAATATCAGTAACTCAACATTTTAGAAACGGAGTGTAAGGCAGCCACCCAAGGAATTCACTCTAGCTCCATATGTGCAAAACATTCAATTATTCAACTTAAAATTTTTTATATCAAGCTCATTTATTTTGTTTAAAATGTTTTGGGCGTGTACCAAATTAACATAATTCTGGTCAAAAAATTGCCTATTGGACAACGTTGGTGTCACAATCATTTCTAACCCATTAGAAGCTGTTTGTGGTGTACTCCCAGCTAGGCTTAAAATGGAGAAGAAGAAACAAACTATAATTTGCCTTTACTTCACTACTAGCATGTAGACTTTTCTTGCTGAACTGGAAGAATCCTAACCCACCTCTTTCAAGGCAATGGGTAACCAATGTTATGCACTATTTGAAATTGGATGTGTTCAACACTTTAAAAACCTGGCAGGAACTAATCAATAACATTTTACAATAAGCATTTGTATTGGGGGAAAAAGTCTTCTTTTTTGTCTTTTCTACTCTCAACAGTTTTGTTTTATGGTTAGATGAGACCCAAATTGAACTATCTGGCCTCAAAACAAAATAGTATACTTGTCGGAAAGCCAATACAGCTCATCATTCAATACTCACCATACCTGTGGTGAAGCGTGGAGGGGGTAGCATCTTGTTGTGTGGGGTATTTCTCTACAGCAGGGACTGGGGCACTTGTCAGGGTAGAAGGAAAAATGGATGGGGCAAAATACCTGAGGAAAACCTGCTGCCCTCTGTCAGAAAGTTGAAGATGGGAAGAAGGTGCACCATTCCTCATGACAGTGACCTCACAGTGGCTGAAGGAGTAAAAGAATGTCCTTGTGTGGCCTAGAGACCACACTCAAATCATATTGAAAATCTGTGGAATGATTTGAAGATTGTGGTCAACCAACTACAGTTCTGTAAAGACAAGTGGGAAAATATTGTGCTGTCTGGGTGTGCAAAGATGGTACAGGACGACCCCAACAGACTCAATTCTGTAATTAAAGCAAAAGATGGTTCCACAAAGTACTGACACACTGGGGGGCAGGGGGTGATCCTTTTTCAATTCAAACTTTATTAGTGTTTTATTTATTATTATTATTTTTACAAACTGTTGCTTCTGTGTTTGGCTTGGATGTTGTGTGGAGTAAATGAAGCTATACCCACTGTATGCAGGGTACGCACATCACTAGTCACCATCACTGTAAGTTACGTGTTAAGTTGGATGAGATAAATACTTTAGAGAACTACTGAAGTTTTTCATGTAGTACTGCAGAAAGGTAAATAATTTCACTTAATGTGACAAGGATTTTATCATTTTAGAGAAATGTGAAATGCAAAAAAAAAGTAAGCTTGTCAGTATAGCTTAATTGCTTTTTTTTTCCTGAAATGTTGCACATATTTTCCCAAGGAATTCTTGCAAATGGGTTTCTCTCTCATGCCCACAGGTTTTTACATATGACTCATTAGTAATTGTGAGTTTTCACATAAACGGGCTGGATGAGAACATGCCATTCAGCTCAAACAAAGGTCTCCAGGCCTATCCAGTTAATTCTTCTTCCAAAATAACATCATGTCTAGCTTTGAAGTTCCATCAAGTCCTACAGACCACCACACTGCTTGGTAACTTATTCCATGTGTCTATGGTTCTCTGTCTGAAGATAAATTTAATTGTGCAAAAGTTGTCCTCACGTTTTCAGCTGTTACAGTGTATTCGGTGAACACATTTTAAAGTAAGTCTTGGTTCCCTTCATAATTTTGAACACTTCAGTTATGTCACCTCTTAATCTCCTTTTGCTTGAACTGAAAAGGCTTCAGGTTGCATGTGAGCTCTTTTTTTTTTGTTGATTAGTTGTCTCTGCTTTCCCACCACATTGTATGCTGGCTAGCTAGAATGCTACGTTATTTTAGAGTTGGGTAATCATGGCAGTAGCTGCAGTACAATTCAACTTAAGAATTTTCCCCAAAATATCAGGCAATATTTTCCTCTATGTAGAAGTAAATCTTCCAAAAATCTATGAAAGTGGTTGTTTAATCTTTGTGTGGTGTTACATAGCAGCATTAGCTCCATGTGTAAACATGCTGAAGTATAGCACAGGACAGCATTTAACACTAGAATTACCAAAGCCTATGAAAAAACTTGTAATCCCAGCCCACCTTAAATCCATTTCCACCTCTCCGTCAGCGTCTTTTGTGTTGTAAATGTGCCGATCAGCAAAAGCAGCAAAATGGAGGCGTCTGGTATCAAACCACAAACGTCTTGATTATGAGTCAGCAGTTCTTACCAAAGCGGTCGTATTAAGGGCGTGTCAATGTCGCACCCTCACACAAGTTCTTTTTCTGCAGTTATACTCTTGAATAAAAACGTCATTTATTACTAAAACATGGAAAACATTTCTGTTTTAACAATGTGTTTACCTAGATTGTTGTAGACAAGGAACGCACATGAAATGCATGTATTTCATATAACAATATATTATTTACCCTATACAACTCCCGCCAACTCGCATGCAAGTAAACATACTTGAGCTGAGAGAACTTTCTGCCCTTTCTGCGTTGGTGGGGGGATGGGGTTGCAGGCTGCTCGACACATGAAGCTGAAGGACAGGTTTGAATGGATTTAACCCTTCGTTACTTGGGTGGGGTGTTGCACACCCCAGTTGCCAAAGTTATGCGTATTTCTCATAGATGGCGCGGCATGGAGCTTTGATTCCTTGAGTAGCTGCAAGTTGACTAATGCACAGATGGGAACAAGCTGGTCCAAATTTCGAATTGCCTCGTTGGCATCTATCTTTCGAGATTCCAGTCTTTTAGGTGCTCCTCTTCTGAGGCTCAGTCTTCCTCGGGGCCTGCTCCCGGTTGGACGTGCCGAAACACCTCACTAGGGAGCCGTCCAGGAGGCATCCTGATCAGAAGCCCAAGCCACCTCATCTGACTCCTCTCGATGTGGAGGAGCAGCGGCTCTAATCTGACTCCCGGATGACTGAGCTTCTTACTCTATCTTTAATGGAAAGCCCAAACACCCTGCGGAGGAAACTCATTTCAGCCGCTTGTATTCACGATCGGTCATTACCCATAACTCATGACCATAGGTGAGGGTAGGAACGTAGATCAAATGGTAAATTGAGAGCTTTACCTTACAGCTCAGCTCCTTTTCCACCACAACAGACCAATGCAGAGCCCGTATCACTGCGGACACTGTACGGATCCGCCTGTCGATCTCCCGCACCATTCTTCCCTCACTCGTGTACAAGACCCCGAGATACTTCAACTCCTCCACTTGGGGCAGGACCTTTCCCCCAACCCTGAGAGGGCACTCCACCCTTTTCTGGCTGAGGACCATGGTCTCGGATTTGGAGGTGCTGATTCTCATCCCAGCCGCTTCACACTCAGCTGCGAACCGATCCAGAGAGAGCTGAAGATCACGGCCTGATGAAGCAAACAGGAGAACATTATCTGCAAAAAGCAGTGACCCAATCCTGAGTCCACCAAACCAGACCCCCTCAACACCCTGGCTGCACCTAGAAATTCTGTCAATAAAAGTTATGAACAGAATCGGTGACAAAGGCCAGCCCTGGCGGAGTCCAACTCTCACTGGAAACGGGCTCGACTTACTGCCGGCAATGCGGACCAAGCTCTGACACCGGTTGTACAGGGACCGAACACCTCTTATCAGGTGGTGCGGCACCCCCCACAGGATTCCTCGAGGGACACGGTCGAACGCCTTTTCCAAGTCCACAAAACACATGTAAACTGGTGGGGTAATCTCCCATGCACCCTCCAGGATTCTGCTAAGGGTGTAGAGCTGGTCCACTGTTCCGCGACCAGGAAGAAAACCACACTGTTCCTCCTGAATCCGAGGTTCGACTATCCGACGGATCCTCCTCTCCAGAACCCCCGAATAGACTTTTCTAGGGAGGCTGAGGAGTGTGATCCCTCTGTAGTTGGAACACATCCTCTGGTCCCCCTTTTTAAAGAGGGGGACCACCACCCTGGTCTGCCAATCCAGATGCACTGTCCCTGATGTCCATGCGAAGTTGCAGACACGTGTCAACCAACAGTCCTGCAACATCCAGAGCCTTGAGGAACTCTGGGCATATCTCATCCACCTAACCTCAGTCCCAGAGATGGGGGAGCTCACCTCGGAGTCCTCAGGCTCTGCTTCCTCATTGGAAGGCATGTAAGTGGGATTGAGGAGGTCTTCGAAGTACTTCGAAGTACTCCCCGAACCGACCCACAACGTCCCGAGTCGAGGTCAGCAGCGCACCATCCCCACAATATACGGTATTGACACTGCACTGCTTCCGCCTCCTGAGATGCCGGACAGTGAACCAGAATCTCCTCGAAACCGTCCGAAAGTCATTCTCCATTGCTGAGCTTTTGCCTCAGCAACCACTGAAGCCGCATTCCGTTTGGCCTATCGGTACCTATTTGCTGCCTCCAGTGTCCCACAGGACAAAAGGGTCTGGTAGTACTCCTCCTTCAGCTTGACAGCATCCCTCACCGCCGGTCTCCACCCACGGGTTCAGGGATTGCCGCCACAACAGACACCGACCACCTTACGACCACAGCTCCGGTCAGCCACCTCAATGTCCATTTGGACTCATTGTCCCCCACCTCCCTTGGGACGTGGTTGAAGTTCTTCCGGAGTTGGGAGTTGAAGCTACTTCTGACAGGGGACTCACAACATGTTTGCTCCTACCAGGCCTAATTGGCATCCTCCCCCACCATCGAAGCCAACTCACCAGTAGGTGGTGATCAGTTGACAGCTCCACCCCTCTTTTCACCCGAGTGTCCAAGACATGTGGCCGCAAGTCTGACGACACGACCACAAAGTCAGTCATCGAACTGAGGCCTAGGGTGACCTGGTGCCAAGTGCACATATGAACACCCCTATGCTTGTACATGGTGTTCGTTATGGACAATCCATGACGAGCACAGAAGTCCAATAACAAAACACCACTTGGGTTCAGATTGGGAGCCATTCCTCCTTATCACGCCCTTCCAGGTCTCACTGTCATTGCCCATGTGAGCATTGAAGTCTCCCAGCAATACGACTCCCTGGTGAGGTGTTCTGGGCACGTCCAACGGGGGAAGACCCAGGACACGCTTGAGGAACTTTGTCTCCCGGCTGGCCTGGGAACGCCTTGGGATTCTCCCGGAAGAGCTAGAAGAAGTGGCCGGGGAGAAGGAAGTCTGGCCATCTCTGCTCAAGCTGCTGCCACCGCGACTCGACCTCTGATAAGCAGAAGAGGATAGATAGATAGATGGATGGCTGGATGGTGGGGATGCAGTTATGTACACACACATAGTAGGCCTCGTCTTGCAGAGCAGGCCATTAATAAATGGAGATGAAACCAGTGAAAATTTTAAAATGGAGCAAGATGGAGAGAGAAGACAGGGACAAATACAAAAATAGGATGGATTTCTTTTTTTCTTTCCATTATTAATTTTATCCCAATCCATAAAAAGCAATCAAGTTTTTACAAAAAGAAAAATTGAGTTAAGAACAGATCGATCCCCACACCTGAGAGAGAGAGCAAGCCAAACGGCGTTAAATTTAAGGCTTGTAAACATAAATAAATTAATAAATTCTCTGTGCTTTATGAGCTTATTTTAAAATATTACTGATTAGATCCTGCCATGTTTTAAAAAAAGTCTGTACGGATCCTGAGTATTTGATTTTTTCCAATTTCAAATAGTATAACACATTGGTTTCCCACTGACTTAAAAGAGGAGAGTTTGGGTTCTTCCAGTTTATCAGAATAAGTCTGCGTGCCAAAAGTGTAGTGAATGCAATCACAGTTTGTCTTTCTCCACTTTAAACCCCTCTGGAAGAACCCCAAACACAGCTGTTATGGGTTAGGAGGGATTGTGAGTCCAAGGCTGTCTGAAAGGTAATTCAAAATTTCTGTCAAGAATAATGTTAATTTGGTGCAGGCCCAGAACATGTGATCCAGTGAGGCTGGGACTTGGTTGCAACATTCGCAGGTTGTATCATGCCCTGGAAACATTTTGGAGAGTTTTAGTCGAGACAGATGTGCTCGATATATAATTGAGTTGTATAATTTTATGCTTTGCGCATATGGAGCTCAAGTGAATTCTCTGCATTGCTACTTTCCACTCCTTTTCTGATATATTAATTGGGAGATCTTTTTCCCAGTGTCCTCTTGGATCTTTGAAAGGCAGGGATTGTAAAATGATTTTATATATTGTAGAGATGGTGTCTAAGTCCTTGAGATTGAGCAATATTTTTTCCAGCATGCTTGAGGGTGCAAGATGAGGAACATCTGGAAGGTTCTGTTTAACAAAGTTCCTGATTTGAAGATAGTGAAAGAAATGTGTAGCTGGAATGTTAAATTTGGAATGCAATTGTTCATAGGATGCAAAGATGTTGTCTATATAAAGATCTCTAAGCAAGTAAATTCCAAACTTTTTCCAGATATTAAAAACTGCATATATTTGTGAAGGTTGAAAGAGGTGGTTCTCTTGCAGAGGTGCCACAGATAGAAGCTTCTCCGTCTTAAAATGCTTTCTACATTGGTTCCAGATTCTAAGTGAGTGGAGCACAATTGGGTTATTTGTATATTGCCGATAATGTGAGTTTATTGGAGCACAGAGTAAGGAATACAAAGAAGTACTGCAGGATTTTACTTCTATTGCGGACTAAGCTTGTGTATGTTCTTCTATTTGTGTCCAGGTTCTTATCGACTGTATATTTGCTGCCCAGTAATAAAACTGGTAGTTAGGTAGAACCGTGCCGCCTTTTGTCTTTGTAGGGTTGCTCTTTTTATGCGTGGATGTTTTGAATTCCAAATAAATGAGGTTATTGTTGAATCTAATTGCCTAAAGAATGATTTATTAATGTATATTGGAATGTTTTGAAATAAAAAAGGAGCTTAGTAAGAATATTCATCTTAACAGTGTTCATTTTTCCAGCTAGTGTGAGATGAAGGGTTGACCATCTATGCAAGTCTTGTTTATTTTTTACCATGCAGACGGCAAAATTTTGTTGATATAGAGCTTTATGTTTACTTGTGATACTAGTAAAATACCCGCGCTTTGCAGCGGCGAAGTACTGCCTTAAAATTTTTATTAAGAAGAAAATTAAACCTTTTAAACTGAGGGAAAATATACCAATAATTATTTGTTAAGGATCTTTTTGTATACCACATTGTGAGTTCGGCCCTTCGGTTGTAATATGACCAAGCTGTGCGCTGAGCTTACTCTTGAGCATGCAACGAACATTTGGTCATGTGAATAGTTTCAGATCTCACAGCTTGGATTGCTGCTGTCCTAATCGATTTGAGTTTCATGGTTTGTTTCAAATACAACAGTTTTTGTAGGAGTTGTGCTGAAGTGACATTCGGCATCTGTAAGCGTTGTAAACATACAACCGATTTCATCGATAACTTCACATCCAGCTTTTGAGAGTTTAGACATTCATAAACATCAAAGTGTCCACTACTGAAATAGTCACCTGTCAATCTAAGATGTTTAAGAGGCATTGGCGGTTGTCGGAAGGTGTAAAATATTTGGCCATTTCGGTACACTTGAAAGCAACAACCGAACAATTCAGTGGCAGCTATCAACTCACATTCAGATGCATAGGTGAATGGCTTAAGCATTTCACTCTTATAGTGCTCCTGTGTAGTATAATTATCTCCTGTAGTTATCAGCAGGGTGACGTGATATATATATATATATATATATATATATATATATATATATATATATATATATATATATATATATATATATATATATACACACACACACACACACACACACAGTGGAACCTCTAGATACGAAGTTTAATTCGTTCCCGCACTGAGCTTGCATAGCGAATTTCTTGTATCTAGAACAAAACATCCCCATTGAAAATAATGGAAATCCAGTTAATCCGTTCCACCCCAAAAATATCAACATAAAAATCAATTTTCCTAACAAATAACACTGATAAATAAGTGTGGATACACTTTGTCTGCTGAACGTCATGTGATCATAAATGAGCTGATGGTTCTTCTCTCTCGTGCGCGTATCCCTCTCCTTATCTCTCTTGCTTGCACGCGCCCCCCCTCTCTTTCCTTATCTCACTCGCTTGCTGTGCGCCCCCCTCTCTGTCTCTCTCCTTTTCTCTCTTGCTCGCTCGCGCGCCCGCCCCCTCTCCCTCTTTCTCTCCTTATCTCTCTTGCTCACTCGCCTCTCTCTCTCTCTCTCTCCTCTTGAGGGTTGAGAAAAGCCAAGCAAAATGACACCTTTTATTGGCTAACTAAAAAGACTACAATATGCAAGCTTTGAGGCAACTCAGGCCCTTCTTCAGGCAAGATGTAATCAAAGCTTGCATATTGTAATCTTTTTAGTTAGCCAATAAAGGTGTCATTTTGCTTGGCTTTTCTCTACATTCATAATGGCTAACATGGTACAACACCCTAGTACTCCTCTTGAGGGCAATCGTCTCCTATTCTCCGTCTGCATGTCCGCAATATTTTTGGATACGCTTATACGGCGAACTGCTACAGCGAAACAATGAAATCACAAGCGCACAAACGCGTAGATCCTAACGCTATTGGAGAACAAGGAACACTGAATGAGCTGATGGGCTTGCAGCGTCAGCTTGGGTGAATCCCGAGTCGAGGCGGATTGGGAAATGCGTCGCGCATAACCACAGCCTAGCTCTTGACTCGAGCCAGTGCTCGTATTTAGATCCAAATTTTTCGCTCATACTTTCCTCTTATCTTGAATTTCTCGTATACAGAGGTGATCGTATCTAGAGGTTCTACTGTATATATATATATATATATATATCTATATATATATGTTGCTGGCACACAAAAAAAAAAAAGTTTTTAAACTGCATTTCAATTCAAAACAGAAACAAAAATATCATCACTGGCTAAAATTGGGCAGACTTAAAAATAAAGTGGTATTTCAAGTACTTAAGTACATTTTCAGAATGGTATTGTCTTTAAATAATAATAACCAAAATTTCAACATAAAGTGCAGTTTTTCTTCTTAAAAAATTAGGCAGAAACATAAAAGGTTATTTGACCAGCTTAATTTTTAAACTCTGAGTAACCTTAGCCAAAATTATTTTGTACATTAGGCTAAAACAGTGTGATCATTGAACATTTTGTAATTAGATGTAATTAGAATTACTAACGTTCACTTAAGTCCAGTGATCCCCAGCAAGAGCCATAAAGTCCGCTTTCTGTAATGCATCTAATTTTGCTTGCTTTTCAGTGTGCACAAAACCATGCTTTTATCAAGGCTTCCGTCGGGTAGTGTTTTGAAATGAAAATTTCCTCCGATCAGTCGTAGGAACGCGCTTTATTACGACTCTTAACATTTTTCTAGCTGTGATTTGTGCATCAATGTAATCGACGTACCAGGAAATCATGTATTGACAAAACTTCCCAATTGCTTGGAATTGAAAGTGTGATTAAATGTGTTATTTTTTTTAACGTGTTATGGAGTACATGCATCGAAGCTTCTCAGCTGTGCTTGTGCTATGAAAAGGAAACATTTTAAAAATAACGTAACATGATTCTGCGTTAACCGCATATTTTGTCATACGTCTTTAACCAAGGGGATGCGAGGGTAAAATGAATCGGGAAGTGCGCGTACTTACTCAGTGCATCCCCTCTCGGGAATCGAACCTCGGATGTCAGTGATAGAGGCAAAGCCTCTACAATTGCGCAACGGCGTGTGGCTTGTCTATTCGAGAGTATGTAGATCGGGGTATATATATACACATATATATATATATATATATATATATATATATATATATATATACCCGCGTATCGCAGCGGAGAAGTAGTGTGTTAAAGCAGTTATGAAAAAGAAAAGGGAACATTTTAAAAATAACGTAACATTATTGTCAATATACAGTAATTGTTTTGTGTTATTGAGTGTTGCTGTCATCAAGGATTTGATTATCATTATTTCTTTCAATCAGGTTCGTATTTGTATGATGTGTTGTGTTCAAGTTACATTCCGTGTTTGTCAATCGTTGTAAAGATAACAGGTTTCATTCATCGATTCGTTTCTTACTGCATCAATAAATAGCTCGTCGTCTTCTTTATCTGAGACGTGATACACTGCATGCACCGTTTTTTTTACACTGTCTTCCTTTAGCGGGACATTGACTTTTTCCACCGTGTGCTTTGTTTCCGCAGTAGCTGCACTTATGAATATGCTTGTATGTATCACACGCTTCATATTTTTTTGCTGCCTTCTCAATTGTGTAATTCGGTTTTTGTTCAGCACTCTTTGGAACTGTTGCTTTTTGTCTGCGCACTGCGTCATTTCATGTGAGCCGCTCGGTGTACATGCATCGAAGTTTCCCAGCTGTGCTGGTGCCATGTCGTGCTATGTCCACGGCTGTATTTAATGTTAGCTAAGACCTGGCACTTAAAAGTTTCTCTCGCAGTTTCGCTGAGTTAGTGCTAAACACCACCCTGACCATCTCATCTTCCTCTGCATAAGCACAGTCCTTCACCCGTGAATATTTAGCGGCAGTGTTTCTATTGGATTGCAGCTGACGGACGGCCTTATGTGGGCAGGCACTAAATTACAAACGCCAGCGGCAGCCTGTCTATGAACTTAATATAAATATTAGGTTTACAACGTGCTTTGTTTCCGAAGTAGCAGCACTCATGAATGTGGTTGTATATATCACTCGCTCGATTATTGTTTCGCTGCCTTCTCTATTATATAATGCATGTTTTCTTCAGCGCTTTTTGGAGCTCTTCCTGGTTTTCTACATACTGCGTTGACAGTCAGTTCACGTGATTACGTGGGAGGTGTGATAATGTCACACGAAACTCCACCCCCCACAACTTTCGAGCTCAAATCCATTACAGTAAATGGAGAAAAATAGCTTACAGTTATGACCATTACGTGTAGAATTTCGATATGAAACCTGCCTAACTTTTGTAAGGAAGCTGTAAGGAATGAACCTGCCAAATTTCAGCCTTCTACTTACACGGAAAGTTGGAGAATAAGGCCTTGTTCACACGGGCGTTAAGTTTTTGGATAAACGAACTTGCTCTGAACGCCCTAGACGCTTATGTTGCATTTGTGGAGGCGTCGATTGACTTCTACACCGGCGTTCGTTTGTCTCTGTCTAACGCCAGCCTGCAGCCCAAATTGTAGTTTGTGTGTTAACCTGTGGAGGCATTGTCGGGAACTGGATATGAAAGCCCTTGTCGTTTTATTTGAGGTGCCTCCTTTTAATATGGACCATTTTGCTATGTTAGATTTTAATCTACTTGTTTTAAAAATACTCGTAATACGGCGACGTAGGGAGAGAAAAAATCGCCGCCGCTACTGGATTCATCCTCTGACTGCACAACGTCGGGTTAAAGGAAGTTTTTTTTGTGCTTTATGAAGAAATGCGAAAATTTCCGCGCAAGTTTTTTAATTACTGTCGGATGTCGGTTTGCACTTTTGATTGTCTGCTGCAGCTGGTGCAATGCCACATTGCACGCCGATCAACCAATATGCGACTTGGTGGTCGCCCCGAAGAGAGACTACTTGTTACTTTGAGGTAAGGAAATAGTAGTTGAGTGTGCGCTTACACCGGTGTTATGCACTGAAATGCCCCGCCATGGATTGCCCCCCCTACATAATCGTTATCAAATATTATATTAGAACATAAATTAATAGGTTCATGGTTTACAAATTACATGAGACAATAAAATTAAATAAGCAATATGAAAATATATATCTGGTCCTCCGAAGCGTAAAATAAACGTGCAGAAAACGAACTAGAAAAAGCTGCATGCAACGTTTTTATGATGCCGTATAAACGCACTACCGGACAAATGCACGTCACCAAAGCCCGTGTGAACACTCTCATTGACTCCTACGTGTAGAAAACACTCGGCGCTTGATCCGGCCACCGGACGCCTCTGACGAAAAAAACGCTCGATTTTAACGCCCGTGTGAACAAGGCCTTAGTGATGAGTCAGTGAGTCAGTCAGTGAGTGAGTGAGTCAGTGAGGGCTTTGCTTTTTATTAGTATAGATTTACCCCTAGGTATTTAAACTGTTCTGCAATGATAAAAGTTAGGGTATCTAATCTAATATTATATGCTTGAGAATTCACTGGAAAGAGTACACTTTTATTTAGATTAATTCTGAGACCAGAGATCTTTTGAATTTCTGTGAGTGCTGCTAAGACTGCAGGTACAGAATTTTCTGGGTCCGAGATATACAGTACCATATCACCTGCATATATTGAAATTTTCAGTTCCAGTCCTTCTTTGCTATTCCCCTTTATCTGATCAGTATTTTGACAATGTATTGTCAGTGGGGTCAATGGCAATCGCAAACAGCAGCAGTGACAAGGGGCATCCTTGTCTAGTACCACGTTCTAGTTTAAAGTAGTCTGAGCAAATTTTGTTGATGCAAACTGAAGCTTCAGGGTTAGTATACAGTAATTTAATCCATGCACAAATGTTCGGGGTAAACCCAGACTTCTCCAATGTAGTTAATAGGTCCATTCAATTATGTTGAATGCTTTTTCTGCATCCAATGATAATAATATTTCTGAGGTGTTTGATTTAGTTGGTGAGTATATTACATTAAACAGGCATCGATGATTTGAAGATAAGTGTCGGCCTCTAATAAATCATGTTTGGTCTTGTGATATTACCGAACGGAGCACTTTCTCCATCCTTCTAGCTATGGTTTTAGAGAGTATTTTAACGTTGTTATTCAGACTTGAAATTGGTCTGCATGATGCACATTGTAATAAGTCCTTATTTTGTTTTGGAAAAACGGTGATTAGTGCTTGGTGAAAGGTTTGAGGAAGAGATAGGTTATCTCTGGCTTCTGTAAATGTTGCTAATAGGAGGGGAGCTAGCTGAGCGGAGAATTTTTTTATAAAATTCTACAGGGTAGCCATCAGTGCCTTTTGCTTTCCCGCCTTGGAGTGACTTTATAGCATCTAGTAATTCTGATAACGCCAGAGGTTAATCAAATTCCTTTGTACTAAAAGTGTCTATTTGTGGTATCTGTAATGTATCCAGAAATGCATTAGATTGTGTATTGTCTTTTTTAAACTCAGTAGTATAGGGATTTATAGTAGTCTCTGAAAGTGTGCATTATATTTTTGTGTTCGACGATTTTTTCTCCGTTCGCGTTGGTGATTACTGAGATTGCGTTGCGCACTTCTTGCTTGCAAATTTGTTGAGCTAAAAGCTTATTAGCTTTCTCTCCGTGTTCATAGTAATGATGTCTGGATTTATAGATTAGTTGTTCAGTTTCGTAGTTGTCAAGAGGTTTAATTCTGAATGTAGAGCCTGCCTTTTCCTATGTAGAGTCTCGCTTGGTAGTCTGGCGTGTTCATCTATTGTAGTAAGTTTGCTTTATATCTCTGCTACTTTCTTGGCTTCGGATTTATTTCTGTGGGAAAGATATGAGATAATCTGTCCTCTGAAGAAGGCCTTAAGTGTTTCCCAGAGTATTCCTGCAGAGATGTCGGAGGATGTATTTGTCTCTAGAAAGAATTTGATTTGTTTGGATATAAATTCCGTACAGTTCTCGCCAGCTAGTTGAAGTGGGTTGAGGCGCCATCTGCTGGGTGAGTGTATGGGGCTTAGTAATTTTAGCTCCAAGACCATAGGTGCATGGTCAGAAATAACAATAGCATCGTATTTGCAAGATTTAATCCTTGGCAAGAAGTTAATGTCTATCAAGAAGTAATCAATCCTTGAGTAACAATGATGTACTGGTGAGTAGAAAGAATATGTTCTTGAATTTGTGTTTAAAAACCTCCAGGGGTCTGATAAGTTGTGATCAGTTTTAAACTTTGTAATTATCTTTGCGGTGTTAGATTCCATTTCCCCTGTGGAAGAAGTCCTATCTAAAAGTGGATTTAGAACACAATTAAAGTCCCCAGCCATTATAACTTTATGAGTGTTCAGATGTATGCAAATAAATTTTGTATAAATTCCTTATCATCAACATTAGGTGCATAAACATTTATCAAGATCATTTTACAGTTAGATTAGTCTCCCATGACCATTACATATCTCCCTTCAGGATCCAATACTACATCTGATGCTACAAATGGTACTGTTCTATGTATGAGAATTCCCACACCTCTAGTTTTCTTTGTAAAACTAGAATGGAACATTTGGCCAGTCCAGTCTTTTTGCAGCCGGAACTAATCCTTGCTTAGTAAGTGGGTCTCCTGTAAAAATACTATTTTAGCGTTTAGACCTGTTAGATGAGAGAGTACTTTTTCTTTTATTCGTGATTCAGGCCTTTAACATTCCAGCTCACAAAGTTAACTGTCCCATCATGGAGAAATTGATTCTGAGTTTTTGATGTCATTTCTATTAGTTTAATTATTTAAGTTTCTAATTTTGTCCTGGAAAAAGTGAATGAATTTTTCACAGTCTTCAGAAGAAGTGATTGGACCAGATGCATGTTGAAGCAGTTTATTAACCAGAGAGCAAAACATTTAGATTGTCATGGACGCTCTCTAGTATTTTCCTATAATGTACATTCTTGGCAGTTAGTGCATCTCTGTATGTCATTTAATGGTTGGAGAAAGCCTGGGCATACACAGTGAGGCCGGTCTTATTTGATACTCTCTCGATATTGGTCAGTTACTTTTATAGGTCTCAATGCTGAATTATACCTTAGAGTTGAATACTTAAAAAGACCTCCCTGTGGTGGAACTGACCGGTCCCCCTTTCTTTTTCCGCACAGCCATTTTCCGCACACCTACCACGTGGTTGGCTCTCTGCCTGTATACATTAACGACATCCCGCACTCATGTGCCTCCTCACTTTGTTCCTTACTTTCCTTAGCTGTTCGTTGTGGTCACTGCTTCCTTCTTGTTTATTCCACTGCTTCAAGCCTGTTATTGTTTGCCTTGCTTCACGTCTTCCTGCTGGTGACTCCTGCCTTTTCGTTTATTCCACCGCATCAAGGCTGACATCGTTGGGTTTCCTTACTTCCTCACGTCTCCCTCCTCATGATTGTTGCCATTTGTCTTCCTGGTGCTGACTTCTGCTTTTCATTCCCTGCTCCAATGCTTCTCGCCTTGCTTCATACCTTCTTTCTCAATGGGTGAAGTTTACCCCGAATAACATATCTATTCTGGTGATCACCGTCGATCACAATTTCACCAACCCGTACCCAGTGGTTTCCATTCCCTAAGATTGTACCTGCCTCTTCCATTCTCTCTCATACTTATTGCATGGCCATATCAGTCTCACCCTTGTTATCCGCAGAGACATTTTGTCTTATGTACTGAATGACTAAGACAGGTTCAAGGTGTGGACTGATGACATTACAGGAGATGATTATACTACACAGGACTACTATAGAAGTGAAATGCTTAAGCTCTCAACCTGTGGTTCTGTTTGTGAACTGATAGCTGCAGCGGAATTGTTTCATTGTTGCTTTCAAGTGTATAGAACTGGGAATGCCTGTTAAACATCTTAGATTCATGGGTGGACACTTTGATGTTTATGAATGTTTCAACTCTGACAACATGGACACAAAGTTATTAATGAATGTAACTTGAACATAACTGGTCCTGCAAATGCAAACCTAATTGAAAGAAATAATGATAATCAAATCCTTGATGACAGAAACACTAATAACAGTGCCAAAACAATTACATTGACAGTCATGTTAACATTTTTTAAATGTTTCCTTTTCTTTTTCTTAACTTCATTAACACACTACTTCTCCTCTGTGAAGTGTGGGTATTCTGCCAGTGCTGAATAATTTGTAAAATTGTATAACTTTATTTTTCTCTCAAACCAAAATATAAACTCTAAATGTCATTCTTATTCACATACATTTTCGAATTAGCTTCCAAACACACCATAAAAGTGATGCGCATAGCAGCAATAACCAAATAATATGAATGACATGTTCACAACTAGTCTATTTTTGCTATTTACAAGTAGGAACAAGATTCTTGTTTCAGCTTTTCCCATGTTTAAATAGATGACTTCATTATGAACATGCTGCGGTGAAAGTGCAAATTATAAATGGTCAAATGAAAGCTTAGATTGAATTGCTGATTTGTTTGGATATAAATGGTTCTCGCCAGCTAGTTGAATGCAACAAATGCAGACCATCTTAATTGCTGTTTCAGAAATTATGCATTTGGTGAAATAGCCATGTGAGAAGAAATTACAGCACAATAAACATGCAAATTCCAACTAAGTCTATACTAAAAAAAAACACTTTGAATGTAACCTTTCTTGTTGTGATGTTTGGAAGTATATATCAATACAAAGACATTGTCTTTAGATACATGTCTATAGATGGCTGGGAACAAATTAGGGAAAAGTTATGAAATTCTAGCAACCAATTTTGTAGAATTTTACTCTTTTAAAGCAGTAAACATAAAAAAAAAAAATGTTACCGCCTTTTGTGTTTTCAAATAAATCACCATATCTTGAATTTGTATTACTGAAAAGAATAAATTCTAGACCTTGTTATTTGAGAAAATATTTATCTGGATAAGGAGTAATACTGTGTATCCAAATTATAGCTCAAACAATTGCAAAAGTTCAAAGTGTTTTATGAAAGTTTTTTTTAAATATAACAGTATCATTATGATTTATTTTCCTTGTAATTATTTAAGTTTAGGATATCTGAAATAATAACTGAAATGTCCTGGTAAGAGAAAACAATATAACACAAACAAGTTTACTGGCCAGTCAGGCACAGTGATACCCTGGTCATTAAACCAAGTATTGGCATTTTTGACAGTGTGGGCAGGTGCCAAGTCCCACTGAAAATATCGATGAATGAAACCTGTTATCTTTACATCGATTGACAAACACGGAATGTAACTTGAACACAACACATCGTACAAATACGAACCTGATTGAAAGAAATAATGATAATCAAATCCTTGATGACAGCAACACTCATAAGATTCACAAAACCATTACTGTATATTGACAATCATGTTACATTATTTTTAAAATGTTCCCTTTTCTTTTTCATAACTTCTTTAACACACTACTTCTCCGCTGCGAAGCGCAGGTATATATATACCCCAATCTACATACTCTCAAATAGACAAACCACACGCCGTGGCGCAATGGTGGAGACTTCGCCTCTAGCGCCGACGTCCGAGGTTCGATTGTCGACAGGGGATGCACTGAGTATGTACGTGCGCTTCCCGATTCAGTTTACCCTCGCATCCCCTTGGTTTGAGACGTGTGAAAAAATATGCGGTTAACGCAGAAAGACGCTTGAAGCTTTGATGCTTTGAAGCTTTATGAATAATAGATACAAAGCACGTTCCTAAGACTGATTGGAGGCAAATTTCATTTCAAAAGACTACCCAACGGAAGCCTTGATAAAAGCATGGTTTTGTGCACACTGAAAAGCAAGCAAAATTAGATGCATTATAGAAAGCGGACTTTGTGGCTCTTACTGGGAATCATTGGACTTCCGTGACCGTTAGTAATTCTAATTACATCTAATTAAAAAATGTTCAATGATCACACTGTTTTATCCTAATGTACAAAATAATTTTGGCTAAGGTTACTCAGAGTTTAAAGGTGAAGCTGGTCAAATTAACTTTTATGTTTCTGCCTTATTTTTTTAAGAAGAAAAACTGTCAAATGTTCCATTCTAGTTTTACAAAGAAAACTAAAGGGGTGGGAATTCTCATACATAGAACAGTACCATTTGTAGCATCAGATGTAGTATTGGATCCTGAAGGGAGATATGTGATGGTCATGGGAGACTTATCTAACTGTAAAATGATTTTGATAAATGTTTATGCACCTAATGTTGATGATAAGGAATTTATACAAAATTTATTTGCATCCATTCCCAATCTGAACACTCATAAAGTTATAATGGCTGGGGACTTTAATTGTGTTTTAAATCCACTTTTAGATAAGACTTCCTCCACAGGGGGAACGGCAACTAACACCGCAAAGATAATTACAAAGTTTATAACTGATCACAACTTATCAGATCCCTTGAGGTTTTTAAACCCAAATTCAAGAACATATTCTTTCTACTCACCAGTACATCATTGCTACTCAAGGATTGATTACTTCTTTATAGATAATAACTTCTTGCCTAAGATTAAATCTTGTAAATACGATGCTATTGTTATTTCAGACCATGCTCCAATGATCTTGGAGCTGAAATTACTAAGCCCCATACACTCCCCCCGCAGATGGCGCCTCAATCCGCTTCTATTAGCTGACGAGAATTGTACTGAATTTATATCCAAACAAATTGAATTCTTTCTAGAGACAAATACATCCCCTGAGATCTCTGCAGGAATACTCTGGGAAACTCTTAAGGCCTTCTTAAGAGGACAGATTATCTCATATCTTTCCCACAGAAATAAAACCGAAGTGAAGAAAGTAGCAGAGATAAAAGCGAAATTACTAAAATAGATGAAGAACATGCCAGACTACCAAGCAGACTCTACATAAGAGGAGGCAGGCTCTACATTCAGAATTAAACCTCTTGACAACTAAAGAAACTGAACAACTAATTTACAAATCCAGACATCATTATTATGAACATGGAGAGAAAGCTAATAAGCTTTTAGCGCAACAAATTCACAAGCAAGATGTACGCAACGCAATCTCGTAATTACTAACACGAACGGAGATAAAATCATCGAACACAAAAATATAATGTACACTTTTAGAGACTACTATAAATCCCTATATACTACTGAGTTTAAAGAAGACAATATACAATCTAATGCATTTCTGGATACATTACAGATACCACAAATTGACGCTTTTAGTGTGGAGGAACTGATAAACCTCTGTCATTATCAGAATTACTGGATGCTATAAAGTCACTCCAAGGTGGAAAAGCAGCAGGCCCTGACGGCTACCCTGCAGAGTTTTACAAGAAATTCTCCGCTCAGCTAGCTCCCCTCCTATTAGCAACATTTACAGAAGCCAGAGATAACCAATCTCTTCCACAAACCTTTCGCCAAGCACTAATCACTGTCTTTCCAAAACAAAATA
The DNA here is from genome assembly GCF_016835505.1 of Polypterus senegalus. Taxonomy (NCBI): domain Eukaryota; kingdom Metazoa; phylum Chordata; class Cladistia; order Polypteriformes; family Polypteridae; genus Polypterus; species Polypterus senegalus. The sequence goes on from NC_053155.1 coordinate 166,830,036, forward strand.
AGGACTTATTACAATGTGCATCATACAGACCAATTTCACTTCTGAATAACGACGTTAAAATACTCTCTAAAATCATAGCTAGAAGGATGGAGAAAGTGCTCCCTCAGTAATATCACAAGACCAAACTGGATTTATTAGGGGCCGACACTTATCTTCAAATCTTCGACGCCTGTTTAATGTAATATACTCACCAACTAAATCAAACACCCCAGAAATATTATTATCATTGGATGCAGAAAAGCATTCGACATGATTGAATGGAAATACCTTTTACTATTTTGGAGAAGTTTGGGTTTGGCCCAACATTTGTGCATGGATTAAATTACTGTATACTAACCCAGAAGCTTCAGTTTGCATCAATAACATTTGCTCAGACTACTTTAAACTAGAACGTGGCACAAGACAAGGATGCCCTTTGTCACCACTGCTGTTTGCAATTGCCATTGAACCACTGGCAATACATTGTCGAAATACTGATCAGATAAAGGGGATTAGCAGAGAAGGACTGGAACAGAAAATCTCATTATATGCAGATGACATGGTACTGTATATATCGGACCCAGAAAATTCTGTGCCTGCAGTCTTAGCAGCACTCACAGAATTTCAAAAGCTCTCTGGTCTCAGAATTAATCTGAATAAAAGTGTACTCTTTCCGTGAATTCTCAAGCATATAATATTAGATTAGACACCCTTCCTTTTATCATTGCAGAACAGTTTAAATACCTGGGGTAAACATCACAAGTAAACATAAAGCTCTTTATCAACAAAATTTAGCCTGCATGGAAAAAATTAAACAAGACTTGCATAGATGGTCAACCCTTCATCTCACACTAGCTGGAAGAATTAACACTGTTAAGATGAATATTCTTCCTAAGCTCCTTTTTATTTCAAAACATACCAATATACATTAATAAATCGTTCTTTAAGCAATTAGATTCAACAATAACCTCATTTATTTGGAATTCTAAACATCCACGCATCAAAAGAGCGACCCTACAAAGACAAAAGGCAGAAGGCGGCATGGCTCTACCTAACTTCCAGTTTTATTACTGGGCGCAAATATACAGTCGATAAGAACCTGGACACAAATAGAAGAACATACACAGGCATGGACCGCAATAGAAGTAAAATCCTGCAGTACTTCTTTGTATTCCTTGCTCTGTGCTCCAATAAACACACGCTATCGGCAATACACTAATAACCCAATTGTGCTCCACTCACTTAGAATCTGGAACCAATGTAGAAAGCATTTTAAGACGGAGAAGCTTCTTTCTGTGGCACCCTGCAAAGAACCACCTCTTTCAACCTCACAAACATATGCAGTTTTAATATCTGGAAAAATTTGGAATTAACTTGCTTAGAGATCTTTATATAGACAACGCCTTTGCATCCTATGAACAATTACATTCCAAATTTAACATTCCAGCTACAAATTTCTTTCACTATCTTCAAATCAGGAACTTTGTTAAACAGAACCTTCCAGATTTTCCTCATCTTGCACCCTCATCCACGCTGGAAAAATATTGCTCAATTTCAAGGAGTTAGACTCCATCTCTGCAATATATAAAATCCTTTTACAATCCCTTCCTTTCAAAGATCCAAGAGGACACTGGGAAAATGACCTCTCAATTAATATATCAGAAAAGGAGTGGAAAGTAGCAATGCAGAGAATTCACTCAAGCTCCATATGCGCAAAGCATACAATTATACAACTCAAAATTATATATCGAGCACATCTGTCTCGACTAAAACTCTCCAAAATGTTTCCAGGGTATGATCCAACCTGCGAACGTTGCAACCAAGCCCCAGCCTCACTAGGTCACATGTTCTGGGCCTGCACCAAATTAACATTATTCTGGACAAAAATTTTAATTACCTCTCAGACAGTCTTGGACTCACAATCCCTCCTAACCCATTAACAGCTGTGTTTGGGGTTCTTCCAGAGGGTCTTAAAGTGGAGAAGGACAAACAAATTGTGATTGCATTCACTACACTGTTGGCACGCAGACTTATTCTGATAAACTGGAAGAACCCAAACTCTCCTCTTTTAAGTCAGTGGGAAACTGATGTGTTATATTATTTAAAATTGGAAAAATCAAATACTCAGTTAGAGGATCTGTACAGACTTTTTCAAAACATGGCAGGATCTAATCAGTAATATTTTGAAATAAGTTTATAAAGCACAGAGAATTTGTTGATTTAGGTATTTTACAAGCCTTAAATTTTACACCGTTTGGCTTGCTCTCTCTCTCAAGGGTGGGGATCGATCTGTTCTTAGCATAATTCTTTTTTTGTAAAAACTTGATTGCTATGTATTGATTGTAATAAAATTAATAAATAAAAAAAAAACTTATGTTGAAATTTTTGTTATTATTATTTAAAGAAAATACCATTTTGAAAATGTACTTAAAGTGCTTAAAATACCACTTTTTTTTTTTTTTTTTTTAAGTCTGCCCAATTTTAGCCAGGGATGATATTTCTGTTTCTGTTTTGAATTGAAATGCAGTTTAAAAGCTTTTTTTTCAGAAATTAAAAGAGCTTCAGTTTACAATACATGTCTATTATTTGATTCTGTCGCCCACTAAAACCCTTTTAAATTAAATAAAAACATTTGCGATTTGGGGCAAATTTTCTTGTGTGATTACATACGATTAATTATTACACAGCCTCTAATTAATTAGATTAATTTTTTTAATCGAGTCCCACCCCTAATATATATATGTAGATTTATATATATATATATATATATATATATATATATATATATATATGTATATATATATATATATATATGTATATATATATGTATATGTATGTATATATGTATATATATATATGTATATATATATATATATATGTATATGTATGTATATATATATATATATATATGTATATATATATATATGTATATATATATATATATATATATATATATATATATGTATATATATATATATATGTATATATGTATATGTATATATATATATGTATATATGTATATGTATATATATATATATATATGTATATATATATATATATATATATATATATATATATATGTATATATACAGTGGAGGAAATAATTATTTGACCCTCACTGATTTTGTAAGTTTGTCCAATGACAAAGAAATGAAAAGTCTCAGAACAGTATCATTTCAATGGTAGGTTTATTTCAACAGTGGCAGATTGCACATCAAAAGGAAAATCAAAAAATAACTTTTAAATAAAAGATAGAAATTGATTTGCATTTCATTGAGGGAAATAAGTTTTGAACCCCTACCAACCATTAAGAGTTCTGGCTCCCACAGAGTGGTTAGACACTTCTACTCAATTAGTCACCCTCATTAAGGACACCTGTCTTAACTAGTCACCTGTATAAAAGACACCTGTCCACAGAATTAATCAATCAAGCAGACTCCACACTCTACAACATAGGAAAGACCAAAGAGCTGTCCAAGGATGTCAGAGACAAAATTGTAGACCTGCACAAGGCTGGAATGGGCTACAAAACCATTAGCAAGAAGCTGGGAGAGAAGGTGACAACTGTTGGTGCGATTGTTCGAAAATGGAAGGAGCACAAAATGACCATCAATCGACCTCGCTCTGGGGCTCCACGCAAAATCTCACCTCGTGGGTGTCAATGGTTCTGAGAAAGGTGAAAAAGAATCCTAGAACTACACGGGAGGAGTTAGTTAATGACCTCAAATTAGCAGGGACCACAGTCACCAAGAAAACCATTGGAAACACATTACACCGCAATGGATTAAAATCCTGCAGGGCTCATGAAGGTCCCCCTGCTCAAGAAGGCACATGTGCAGGCCGCCTGAAGTTTGCCAATGAACACCTGAATGATTCAGAGAGTGACTGGGAGAAGGTGCTGTGGTCTGATGAGACCAAAATAGAGCTCTTTGGCATTAACTCAACTCGCTGTGTTTGGAGGAAGAAAAATGCTGCCTTATGACCCCCAAAACACCGTCCCCACCGTCAAGCATGGGGGTGGAAACATTTTGCTTTGGGGGTGTTTTTCTGCTAAGGGCACAGGACAACTTAATCGCATTAACTGGGAAATGGACGGAGCCATGTATCGTGAAATCCTGAGCGACAATCTCCTTCCCTCTGCCAGGAAACTGAAAATGGGTCGTGGATGGGTGTTCCAGCACGACAATGACCCAAAACATACAGCAAAGGCAACAAAGGAGTGGCTCAAGAAGAAGCACATTAAGGTCATGGAGTGGCCTAGTCAGTCTCCAGACCTTAATCCAATAGAAAACCTATGGAGGGAGCTCAAGCTCAGAGTAGCACAGAGACAGCCTCGAAACCTTAGGGATTTAGAGATGATCTGCAAAGAGGAGTGGACCAACATTCCTCCTAAAATGTGCAAACTTGGTCATCAATTACAAGAAACGTTTGACCTCTGTGCTTGCAAACAAGGGTTTTTCCACTAAGTATTAAGTCTTTTTTTGTTAGAGGGTTCAAAAACTTATTTCCCTCAATGAAATGCAAATCAATTTCTATCTTTTATTTAAAGTTATTTTTCATTTTCCTTTTGATGTGCAATCTGCCACTGTTGAAATAAACCTACCATTGAAATGATACTGTTCTGAGACTTTTCATTTCTTTGTCATTGACAAACTTACAAAATCAGTGAGGGGTCAAATAATTATTTCCTCCACTGTATATATATATGTATATATATATATATATATATGTATATATATATATATATGTATATATATATATATATGTATATATATATATATATATATATATATGTATATATATATATATATATGTATATATGTATATATTTGTATATATATATGTATATGTATATATGTGTATATATATATATATATATGTGTGTATATATATATATATATATATGTATATGTATGTATGTATATGTGTATATGTATATATGTATATGTGTATATATATATATGTGTATATATATATGTGTGTATATATATGTGTATATGTATGTATATGTATATATATATATATATATGTATGTATGTATATATATGTATATATATATATGTATGTGTATGTATATATATGTATGTATATATATGTATGTATGTGTATGTATATATATGTATGTATATATATATATATGTATGTATATATATGTGTATGTATATATATATATGTGTATATATGTATATATTTATATATGTGTGTGTATATATATATGTGTGTGTATATATATATATATATATATGTATGTATGTATGTATGTATATGTATACAGTGGTGTGAAAAACTATTTGCCCCCTTCCTGATTTCTTCTTCTTTTGCATGTTTGTCACACAAAATGTTTCTGATCACCAAACACATTTAACCATTAGTCAAATATAACACAAGTAAGCACAAAATGCAGTTTTTAAATGATGGTTTTTATTATTTAGGGAGAAAAAAAAAATCCAAACCTACATGGCCTTGTGTGAAAAAGTAATTGCCCCCTGAACCTAATAACTGGTTGGTCCACCCTTAGCAGTAATAACTGCAATCAAGCGCTTATGTATAACTTGCAATGTGTCTTTTACAGCTCTGGAGGAATTTTGGCCCACTCATCTTTGCAGAATTGTTGTAATTCAGCCTTATTTGAGGGTTTTCTAGCATGAACCGCCTTTTTAAGGTCATGCTATAGCATCTCAATTGGATTCAGGTCAGGACTTTGACTAGGCCACTCCAAAGTCTTCATTTTGTTTTTCTTCAGCCATTCAGAGGTGGATTTGCTGGTGTGTTTGGGGTCATTGTCCTGATGCAGCACCCAAGATCGCTTCAGCTTGAGTTGACGAACAGATGGCCGGACATTCTTCTTCAGGATTTTTTGGTAGACAGTAGAATTCATGGTTCCATCTATCACAGCAAGCCTTCCAGGTCCTGTAGCAGCAAAACAACCCCAGACCATCACACTACCACCACCATATTTTACTATTGGTATGATGTTTTTTCTGACATGCTGTATTCCTTTTACGCCAGATGTAACGGGACATTTGCCTTCCAAAAAGTTTAACTTTTGTCTCATCAGTCCACAAGGTATTTTCCCAAAAGTCTTGGTAATCATTGAGATGTTCCTTAGCAAAATTGAGACGAGCCCTAATGTTCTTTTTGCTTAACAGTGGTTTGCCTTGGAAATCTGCCATGCAGGCCGTTTTTGCCCAGTCTCTTTCTTATGGTGGAGTCGTGAACACTGACCTTAATTGAGGCAAGTGAGGCCTGCAGTTCTTTAGACGTTGTCCTGGGGTCTTTGTGACCTCTCGGATGAGTCGTCTCTGCGCTCTTGGGGTAATTTTGGTCGGCCGGCCACTCCTGGGAAGGTTCACCACTGTTCCATGTCTTTTCCATTTGTGGATAATGGCTCTCACTGTGGTTCGCTGGAGTCCCAAAGCTTTAGAAATGGCTTTAAAACCTTTACCAGACTGATAGATCTCAATTACTTCTGTTCTCATTTGTTCCTGAATTTCTTTGGATCTTGGCATGATGTCTAGCTTATGAGGTGCTTTTGGTCTACTTCTCTGTGTCAGGCAGCTCCTATTTAAGTGATTTTTTGATTGAAACAGGTGTGGCAGTAATCAAGCCTGGGGTTGGCTACGGAAATTGAACTCGGGTGTGATACACCACAGTTAGGTTACTTTTTAACAAGGGGGCAATTACTTTTTACACAGGGCCATGTAGGGTTGGATTTTTTCTCTCCCTAAATAAAAAAAACCATCAAAAAAAAAAAAACCTGCATTTTGTGTTTACTTGTGTTATATTTGACTAATGGTTAAATGTGTTTGATGATCAGAAACATTTTGTTTGACAAACATGCAAAAGAATAAGAAATCAGGAAGGGGGCAAATAGTTTTTCACACCACTGTATATGTATATGTATGTATATATGTGTATATATATGTGTGTGTGTGTGTATAGTAATCCCTCCTCGATCGCGGGTTTTGCGTTCCAGACCCCCCCGCGATAGGTGAAAATCCTCGAAGTAGAAACCATATGTTTGTATGGTTATTTTTATATATTTTAAGCCCTTATAAACTCTCCCACACTGTTTATAAATATTCCCCGCAGAGTTATACAGCATAATCCCTTTGTATTTTCATAGATATTAGGTAAGATTCATTGAAATTATGTATATAAACACACTGTTTATATACAGTAAAACCTAAATATTATTTTAAAGATATTGAGTGTCTCCGATATCACATGTTCCAGCCATTACGATAGACATGCCACCAGCAATAAATACGTACAATGCAACAAAAATAGTATACAGCAAATGTGTGTGTACAGTGACACTAAACGTACGTACATGTACTAAGTACTGTAAGTAGAAAATTAATTATGGTTACTCACCAACAATGACACGATGAGTTGTCCGATAACAATGCGTTTTATTTTACTGCACAACAAAGGAGAGCGTTACAGCCCTTAAAGGAGCCACTTCAGGCGATTGTGTAGCACTGCTGTTGTTCTTCTTCTGGCAGTCTTCAATCCAAATCCCTAAAGCAGATTCAATCCAGACTACTGCCTTATTACATCCACTTACAACTTGTTTTGCACCCTGATTAAAAGGACACTGCGGCCGTAGATCTTATATTCCTTTCCTACTTTTTAAATAAAAAGAATCATAGCCTTCAACAAATCCAAAACATTTACCTTTTCGGCAATCGTTAACATCTTCCGCTTGGCGCTTGAGCACGGCCCCTGAAGCAGTAGCAGATCGTTTTGGAGCCATAATAAAGGGCTTGACTATGCACAAAGATAAACACAAAAGAGCACAACTCTTTACACAGAGAAACACGTTGATGCTGAATGAGCGAGACAAGACTTCCTGGTTAACACTGCATTCAGTAAGCAGGAACTTAACTGCGTGCTCTGATGGTTAGCTTCTCATTCAGGAGGACTTAACTGCGTGCTCTGATTGGTTAGCTTCTCAGTCATCCGCCAATAGCGTCCCTTGTATGAAATCAACTGGGCAAACCAACTGAGGAAGCATGTACAGGAAGTAAAGACACCTTGTCCGAAGAACCCACGAAGCAGCGAAAAATCCGCGTTATATATTTAGTTATGCTTTCATATAAAATCCGTGATAGAGCGAAATCACGAAAGTCAAAGCGCGATATAGCGAGGGATTACTGTATATGTATATATATGTGTGTATATGTGTGTGTTTAAATATATATATATATATATATATATATATATATATATATATATATATATATATATATATATATGCCAGCAACACTCATGACAATGACAACACAATTACATTGTCAGTCATGTTACGTTATTATTAAAATGTTTCCTTTTCTTTTTCATTACTACTTTAACACACTACTTCTCCGCTACGAAGCGCGGGTATTTTGCTAGTATATAATATGAAAAAAGCCATTGTACTGGAAGAAAGGAAGAAGTCACCCTTACAAAAAACATCTTGGATACAAAAGTTTAAAAGGTATCTCCATTACTTTCATTGGCCTCTTTTATAATGCCTAAAGCTTCTAAGCCTGGTCATTAGGTTTTTCTCTTCTTACAGACGTCCTTGTTCTGAAAATGCTGCTGCATATCTGTATGTCAGTTTGTTTTTTTATGTTAATGGGATTTTGTAAACACGGTTACAGTCTTTCTGCTTCATATTTTCTTTGAATAACTTGTGATCAGCAGAAGATACAAAGATACAGTTTGTTTAAAAGCACAGAACCTAGAGATTTTTTAAATTTAGTTGGATGGGAAAAAAAAGTAATTTGAAATTTTAAACGGGCGATCTGATATGTGACAAGTAAAGGCAAGCATTGAAGGATTCATGTTCAGATAACCTTATCTCCTGATCCATGAGGCATAGAAAATAATGATTGGCATCATTTGAGAGATGAAAGATACCGCTCGAAGTTATATACACTTGCAACTATTGAAGGGGATGCTCCTGACTGAGATATGCAAGTTCAGCTGTTTTGTAGATAGACAGACAAAAATGCAGAGGCATGCTATGCACAGTTCTGATGGCATACTTGAATTTTAAGCATAGTGCTTTGTAAACAGATGATTCCATACCTCCAATTAAATATACAGTAGAGTCTCGCTTATCCGACATAAATGGGCCGGCAGAACGTCGGATAAGCGAAAATGTCGGATAAAGGGAGGTGTTAAGAAAAAGCCTATTAAACGTCAATCTATACTAATAAAAGGCAAAGCCCTCACTCACTCACTCACTCACTGACTCAGTACTAATTCTCCAACTTCCCGTGTGGGTGGATATATTTTTATGGAGAGCAAAATCTTTTGGGATATTTAAAATCTAAGTTTATTTTTTATATAAAATTACATAAGAGTAAAGAAATTTGAATGTTTGTTCTTTTAATGTTTACTTTATTTCTAACTTGTATAATTTAGACAGGATATATTTTTATGGAGAACAACATATTATAAGTTAAGGTTTGAGTTGATTTATTCAAGAATAATATTCCTGTCTGTTTTTACCATTCCTACCAAAGATATTTCTGTTGACTAAATAAAAATTCCTTCTATTTAAAATTTAAATAGAACTTGAACAAATACGATAGTTCATAATATCCACGTAAGAGCACGAGTTATCCATTTTAACAAGCAGCGTATTGCACTGATACGAAATAGCTGTGTGTTTGTATATATGTAGATATGTATGTATATGTATATATATGTTTATATATATGTGTGTGTGTATGTATATATATATATGTATTTGTGTGTATATATGTGTGTGTATGTATGTATGTGTGTATGTATATGTATGTGTATATATGTAGATATATATATATATGTATATATGTGTATATGTATAGATATGTATATATATATATATGTTTATGTGTGTGTGTGTAAATATATATATATATATATATATATATATATATGACAACAACACTCATCACTCACAACAGTGACAAAACAATTACATTGACAATCATGTTACGTTATTTTCAAAATGTTTCCTTTTTTTTTTCATTGCTTCTTTAACACACTACTTCTCCGCTGCGAAGCGCGGGTATTTTGCTAGTCTGTTATAATTTTACACATTACGAACCTCGGTTCACGAATGTCTCTGGACACGTACAAATCGTGTTATGACGAAAACATTCGCCAAACTTTTGCATCTTTTCAGAACCACACACTAGGTATACAAACGAGCCAGTTTCCCTTTCGGTTTGTTCGCGCCGATGATTTCCGCACGTGTTCAGTCTCTCCCAGTGCATTCCCTTTGCAGCAAGAGAGGTAGACACAGACAGACACACACACGCGTGTGCGAGAAAGAGACACATGCACACACATGTGCAAGAGGCACACATGCGCGAGAGAGAGACACACACACACACACACACGAGAGAGACACAGGCACACACACACACACGCGAGAGAGACACAGGCACACACACACACACGAGAGGGACGCAGGCACACACGCCATAGAGGGCAGGCCACATAATCCACTGTAATCATGTTTTACAACAGAACAGAAAAATTTAACTGAAAAAATAAATACGCTTATGCTCGCAACTTGCAGTTCTTGTTGCAGATTGATGTTTTTTGTGTGGGATGTCGGATAATGCAGAATGTTGGATAAGCAAGACTCTACTGTATTAGCATGACGGAAACTTCAAGAAAAGAAGTTGGAGTTTAAAGAGTCAATAAGACATTATTGTCTGTTTTCCTAACTTGCATTTTTTAGAAATGTATCCTAACTCTTATTGTCTTTCATAAAAGTAGTTGTATATAGTGGGTATAGAAAAGAATCACCCCTTCAAAATATTCCCATTTTCTTTGCTTTGTCAGTACCTGTTACTTGCCCTACCCCATTCTGACTTTCTTATAGAACTCTTAAAACTTTTTTTCCTCCTCTAGGATGTAATTATGGAAGCCGATCCTGCTGTAGTTAAAGATGTTAAACATCGCCCAGATAACCGAAGATCCAGATCAAAGTCTGCTTCCAGGTACTTATTTGTATTATCTTTCATTTTGTTATGTAGCTATTTATTCTTTTAATTTTTATTGAATTGTTTGAAATGGAATCATACTTAATTTGCAGTTATTTACTTGAAAGTGGATGTGAGCACCATTTTATCACCAGTTGTCCAGTGATATAGGTGCAGTGATTCTCAAGCATGACATAATTTAATATTACAGTGATACCTTGGTATACGAGTTTAATTTGTTCCGTGACCGAGCTTGTAAGTCAAAATGCTCGTATCTCAAATCAGTTTTCTCATTGAAATCAATTGAAATCAAAATGAGATTAATTCGTGCCACCCCACTTTTTTGTTAAATGTTTTCAACATAAGAAAAATGTATTTATAATAAAACAAATATTGTATGCAAACAAAATAAAACCTAATGCATAAAAGAGAATCTAAAGAAATAAATAGATGTTGGTGAAGCCGATTAGCGTATTGTAATGTTTTTTTCTTTCACTTCACTTTTGCTTAACTTAATTTTCTTCTTCAGTAGTTTTTTTTGCTTTTTTTACCACGCTTTTGTCACTTTCATTCGCTGGGCGTTTCAATAGAAACCTGTCCAAGAAGCTTTGTTTAGTTCTCCCCTTTAGAAAGTTTCTGAAATGAGTTAGGCAAGTGTCATTAAATAGCGCCACTGCACGATCAGTTTCTTTTCAATAAAGTCAATCGATAGGCAAGTGTAATTAAATAGCGCTGCTCCACGATCAGTTTCTTTTGAATAAAGTCAAGCGTTAGGCAAGTGTCAATAAATAGTGCCGCTGCACGATCAGTTGTAACTTTTTCAGGGTGTTTCTTTTCTTTAAAGTTCTAAACTTTTCCCCACATTGCAAACACTTCCTTTATCTTACTTTAAGAGATAACCTCCTCCGCGATACTGATCTCCTGCAGAACCTCCATATGTTGCTGCGTCTGTAGTTCCGTCAACTCCTCTGTCATCAGTTCCTCGGAATGTTCAGTGACAAGCTCTTTGATGGCTCATATTTCGAATTTTGGCTCGTAACTCAAGACAAAAAAATCGACCTAGTGATGGCTCGTATCTCATAAAACTCGTATGTTGGGGCACTCGTATCTCAAGGTACCACTGTACTTGACACTAGAATCCCTGAAGCCTACTGAAATATTTGTAATGCTTGGTCACCTTAAATTCCCTTACACTTCCTCATCAGTGTCTTTGTTTTGCAAATGACTCAATCAGCAAAAGCAGCTTGCTAGCTCATCCCCCATCATGGCAGCTGAAGTCAAGTCAGATGCAAAATTCTCAGAGAGAGTCTTTTTTCTGGGAATTAGGTGTATAGAATTGTATAGGGTACAGTAAATAATATATTTGGGTTACGTACATTTCATGTGTGTTCCTTGTCTACAACGATCTGTATCAATGTAGGATGACAGGAAATGTGGGGTAAGAAACGAACTAAAGCAGAAACTTTTTTCATGGTATAGTAATAATGACAAAATGCTGACGTTAAGTGTATAATGTGTGAAGACTAAAATCCAAATATCAAATAAACACTTTCATAAAAGGTATAACAAAATAAGTGCTTTTTTTCAAGAATATAACCAAAGAAATGATTCAGTTTACATGTTTCTATCAATGTGTAAAAACTAAAGCCCAAATATCAATTGACACAAACTAAATATGTCAGCTTGACTGGTGCAGAGTAATCAAGAGGTTGCAGTTTGAGGCTGGGTGCTCCCTTCATTTACTGTTTTGAGTAGTGAGCTGCTATTATTATTACTATTATAAAAAACATACATTTGATTTTAGTCTGTAACAGCCGGTTTAAATTTTTGCTACTCGTACAAGATGTCACTGAAAGGATATAAGCAGACACGAAAGCTGGTGAATAATGCCTTATTGGTATTTTGTTGTCACTTGAATTTTACTTTTTTCAGTTTTATTCTTGAATAAAAGCACACTTGTTTCGTTACACCTTTGTGGAAGTGTTTATTTTATATTCCAGTAACCACTTGAATGACATAAAATCTGTCTCTCACGCATGCACACAAACATCCCTGCTTGAAAACATCATCATTTGAAAATGCTATGTCATTTAGGCCAGAGGAAACAATCATTTGCAAACAGCAAAAATGTAATCCTAATATTTAAAAACTGGATACTGTCTAATCAGTAGATCCATTGTTAATATCCTTTTAGTGAAAAACATGAACAGAAGAACCAAGACTTATCCTTTTCAGAATCTGTTACTCACACTAAACAGATTCAAGTTAAGACAAGAATCTGACCAAAACTGTTGCTCTGTAAATTCTGTCCAGTGTTTGCTGCTGCATGCTGCAGAAGACAGCCCTGTTAGTCCATATTTCTCCTATTAATCTAAAGTTCAGTTGCCATATGGAATCTCTAATCTACATGGCATAGCTACCCTGGGAGAAATTTAGTGGTGTGTTCTTTCTTCAGTTGGAATACACCCTTTTGTTCTTCGTTTTTAAAAGGACGGTCACTTTAATCTTCTAGTTCTTAGTTTGTGTCCTTTCCTCTCATACAAAATTGAAGTACCTTTTAGTGTTTTTTCTGTGCCTTCAGCATTTGCAATTGGATCTTATTCACCCATGTTGCCTTGTCACTGCAGAGTTTTTTTTAGTTAATTTAGATAATGTCAGCCAAAGAGGTGTAACCAACACCAGTGGTGCATTCTCCTTTTCACAACATCCTCAGTTCAGGTCAGCATTTCCTCATTCTTGCTGAAAACAGCTTGAGTGACATCTGACTGAAATTTCTTGAGCCACCATAAGGACAACTATAAGTCATTCATTATGGTTTTACCAAATTCCATCCACACTGAGGCATTTGCTTTACTTTGACCATCTCTGTATCTGCTGCCTTTTCAGCATACAAGTACGTGTCTGTCAAATCTAATGTATGGCCTCATTCTTCACCTTAAGAGCTTCTCTTGCCATTGGTGCTGTAACTGCTCATTCTCTCTGCCCAAAAAAGGATTGGAAAAACAAGTTGACTTTTTAATAAGTTACCTGCAAACCTGGATTTTGAATTGGAAGTATGCTTGAGCCCTTGATACTAGCCTACTGAATTCATCACACTATATACCTCATGAACACTTCAAAAAGGTATCCAGTATATTATAAAGTAACTTAGAAAATGTATGCTTGGCATAACATTCATGTGAGTATCTGTTATAAAAATTGGAGCATTTCACATTTTTATTTATTTCATCCAAGAGTCAGTTATCACATTTTGTTAATTAAATATTTTTGTAACAGTAAGAATGCAGTTTAACTGATGGTTGAAAATAGCATTGAGTAATTTGCATTAGTGGAGGGTCTGTGACTAACTGTTATTCAGTTTTCTTAAACATAACATATTTGATAGTATACCCAATAATGTAGCAACCAATAAGTAGCTGTTGAAAAATAACTATTAATGCAAAATGACAAATGCCAGCATAAAACCACATTCGGTATTACCACTGGAAATAAAAGCAACTGCATTAAGTTTCCTTTCTAGCTATTAACACTAGAATTACCAGACTACAAAAAAACGTGTAATCCCGGGCCACCTTAAATCCGTTCACACCTCTCTGTTATCGTCTTTTGTGTTGTAAATATGTCAATCAGCACAAACAGCAAGCAGCGTGGTATCCCTGCACACCTCCGCAGATCAATTCGCAAAGAAGGTTCTCAGGGCTTTATAGGGTAAATAATGTCATGTGGAATACATACATTTCATGTGTTTTCCGTGTCTACAAAAATCTATGTAAATACATTGTTAAAACACATAATTTTCCATGTTTTAGTAATAATTGAAAAAATGTAGACATGAAGTGTATAAGGCAGACTGTTGTCACTGTCCTGCTCCACTGGCAGACTGAGAAGATTGTTCCTCCCCCATACTATGCAACTCTTCAATTCCACCCATTGGTAAGTATTAACATTATTATTGCCTGTTGTACCTACATTTTTATCACTCTTTAATATTGTTTTTTTTTATCAGTGTGCTGCTTCTGGAGTATATGAATTTCCCCTTGGGATTAATAAAGTGAGTCTGTCTATCTATCCATCCATCCAAATATCAAATAAACACTTTCACAAAAGGTAGAAGGACAACAAAACAAGTGCACTTTTATTCAAAAATATAACTGAAGAAGAAAAGGCAGTCAGTGCAATGGTAAGAACTGCTAACTCCCAGTCAAGGGGTCTTGCCTTCCACACCAGCCGCTCCCCAAATTTGCTGTTTTGAGTAGTGAGCTGCTCTTATTGTTAATACTATACAATAAAAACATACATTTGATTTGTTTCTGTAACAGCCGGTGTAAATTTCTAGTACATGTCAAAGTTAGCATTTTTTTTTTTTTTTACAGTTTTATTCTCTCACTCACATTCACGCTCCCACAACAACCCCACCCCACTCCCCTCCCCCAAACCCCTTTCCAAGCTGACGCAGTTTTCAGATAAAGATGTAGTATAACAGAGAAACTAATTTTGTTATACCACCTCTTTGATTGAAAACAGTATCAGATCTTGTGCGTGAACGAGACTGGAACTAGGAAAACTGTGGATGTGATGTGTGTGACTGAGAATGATTGTGGATGTGAATTTTTTTTTTTTTTCCCCAGTTTTATTCATGACTGTTCCTGCTCACTATGAATTAGTATGGTCCATGATGTCAAAGCCACACTGACAAAAAAAAGAGACATAGGTATACATGACATTTGGAATAATTCATTTTATGACCTGTATAGTACATTTCGGAAAACATTGTTACACTAATGCAGCATATTCATTCGCATACCTTCATGCAGTTGTAGTCAATTACCATGTCTTTTTTCTTTTCCCTGATATTACCCAGTTTCCACATGTTGGTGCATGGTGGTGTTTCTTTTGTACTCCAGGAGATATAGAGGAATATTAGAGAGGGGTCAGTTCCATACTATATACAATCATCAAATTCAAATGGTAACAGTTCCCACACACACAAGGACCGTCGTCCTTACATTACAATTTGTGTATAATGTGTGAAGCCTGAAGTCGAAATATTAAATAAACACTTATTTTAGTGTTTTTATTACTCACAAAAGGTACAAGTATAACAAAACAAGTGCATTTTTATTTGAGAATATAACCGAACAAAAAGAAAGCAGTAGGCTTTTGATATGGCAGATTGCTAGGCACAACGGTAAGAACTGCTGACTTGTAATCAAGAGGTCGCCAGTACATCCATCGCCGCTAAGTCAAGCATATTGTAGGACACAGCAACTGGACACCTGCGTGTTCCTTTTCGCACTGAATAAGCTCACACCTTCTGGTCCATAATGTCAACGTAGCACTGGGGGAAAAAAAAAAGACAAATATGTGACATTTTCAAGAAATTATTTTATGACCTGAATAGTACCAATCGGAAAAACATCATTGCACTAATATAATATTATTTGAAAACAAAAAACGTATTGCGATTGTGACTGAGAGAATAAAATTGGAAAAATAAAACACTAAGGTGTACAAGTGCTATAAATTTAGACCGGCTGTTGCAGACACAAATCAAATGTATGTTTTTATTGTTTAATATTAACAATAAGAGCAGCTCACTACTCAAAACAGTAAATTTGCGAGGCAGCCAGTATCAAACTGGCGACCTCTTCATTACAAATCAGCAGTTTTTACCACTGAACCACGGATTTAACATACTGTATTATACTTGTACGTTTAGTGAAAGTGTTTATTTGATATTTGGACTTCAGCCTTCACACGTTATACAGTTCATGTCTACATTTTGTCATTTATTACTAAAAGATGAAAAACGTTGCTTTTTTAATGATGTGTTTACATAGATTGTTATAGACACGGAACACACATGAAATTTATGTATTACAAATGACAATATATTATTTACCCTCTACAACTCAAGGCAGTTCAGTCCAACATAAACACTGAGCACTGAGAACCTTCTTTGTGAACTGAGCTGCGGCGGTGGATGAGGGGATGGGATAGTAGGCTGCTTGTGTTAAACGACACATTCTCAAGACAAAAGATGCTGGCGGAGAGGTGCAAAGGGATTTCAGGTGGGCTGGTATTACAAGTTTTTTCATAGGCTTTGGTAATTCTAGTGTTAATATCAGTTGAATCAGTAATTTGTTAAAATTGTATGAATATATAAGAATTTAGAAGGGAGCTGATTTACTTTTTAATTGGATATGAAAGATGAAAGAACTGAGAATAAGTAACTAACGTCAGCCTCATGTAAGCTTAGATTTTAATTCTAGTCTGAAGATATATGGAAGTAAAAGTGACTCATCAGGTATAGATAAGCCAAAACGCAAAGAAAACTGTAATCCTGCTCCATCCTCACTGTTAGTGGCCAGATTTATCCAGTCTTCTGCCTGCAGATCAACTGCAGTTTCACTTCCAAGGGAGTCTGTAGGGTTTGCAGGGACCTCTGTTGTTGTTCTGTTGTATTACACATGGATAAAAATCTGAAGAGTAGGATTTGCAAGACTGGTACATTAAATTAACCATTTACCATTAATCACGGGCTATTTTGTATACAATTAGACGTGAAGATTAGGGGCTTGACACGATTGTGTATATCTGGGGCTGGGCACCAGAGCCTTATGTTTTCATCATTTAGGTCAGGTGCACCTTTTCCATGTAACTAACTATTTAGTTCGAACACCGATTAGCTACAAGTTGTTAACATTGGTTGTTTACAATAATAATCTGCACGTAATATTTGTCAGTTCAGTCATATGCTTGCTTATATAATTGTTTTCCCTTTTTATTTTTACAGAAGTGGCTTTTTTGTATTCTAATAGTTAATTTAACTAAAGCAGCAGGAGAAGGGTGCTATTTGTGTGAGCTATTTGAGGTGTCTGATTTACTTGCACCGGGCATTTGACTGGCTGTCAGATGAATAAAAGAGGAAAATATATAAAATATACAAGTCCAAGCAAAAGTAAAATTGAAAGAGTAAACTGTTGAAAGTTGCACAGAATGTTTCTCCATTTTAAAATTTACAAATCTGCAAATTTGCCAGTGCTTTTCAGTTGTAGATTTTGAAATTTCAAGCTTTGCATAACATGAACCTTTAACCTTACTTAATGTTACTGCAGAAACTGCTCTTTTAAATGTGTTTTAGTGGCGTACAAAAGTGTTTCCCCATTTCAGGGTATGTAGTTTCCTTCAGCAAAGGTATGATCAATAAATGTAATCCTTCCTTACATGGGTCTAATACTTTTTGGTGTTTGCTAAATGGGAAGTGAGCATACAATGCGTTGCATAAATTTACATTTACGTGTATTTGCTTAGAGGTAAACAAGTGAGTACCACTAGGCTAGGTCCTGTTTTTTCAGCAAGTGTATTCGGACAGATAACATAAGTTGGTTACCACAAGTGAAGATATAATAACTCATACATTTACAAGCATAGATTACAATCAATAAAGCATTTAATATAAAGAATCGCAGCATAAAGTTTTTCTGCCTTCTTTTCCATTAAAAAGATATCCACAGAACAGATGGGTCTTCAGTCACTTCTGAAATACATTGTAATATGTTGTATTCTTAAATACATTCTAATCAAGTCAAGTTGGGGAGCATGCACTGGTATAGTGCATAGCCGCTCCCCCTAAACGACGAAACAACTCGGCATCCCAGTCTGCAACCCCCCATGTAGACAGGTGGTCCAGTCCCACCCTCCGAAAATGACCCTCTGTCTGCCTCAGCCAGGTGTTATGTGGGCAACCCCTTGGCCTGGTATAGCCACTCGGGTCCCCAATAAAGAGGATCTTACGAGCCGGATCACCCTCGGAGAAGGTGCCACATGGCCGTAGTGCCATAACTGACGCTCCCTCACAATGCAGGTAATGTGCCTCATTCGGGACTCCATGAGCAACCGCTCATTCAACACAAACTCAAACCAACGGTACCCAAGGATTTTCCGGAGAGGCACAGTACCAAAGGAGTCCAGTCTTCGTCTCAGGTCACTGGATAGCGTCCATGTCTCGCAACCATATAGCAAGACAGGAAGCACCAGGACTCTAAAGACTTGGACCTTCGTCCTTTTGCATAGATATTGGAAGCGCCATGCACACCATTTCCAGCGACCTCATGACTCCGCATGCTCTCCCAGTCTGTCTACTGACTTCAGAGGAAGAGTCACCACAGACATGAATGTCACTGCCAAGGTAAGTAAACCTCTCAACAAGGTCAACACTCTCTCTGCAAGCAGACACATTGCTGATGGCTGTGCTCAAGAGGTCATTAAAGTCCTGGATCTTGGTTTTTATCCAGGACACTCGCAAACCCAGACACTCAATACTCCTCGCTTAGTCTCTTGAGCTCCCCAATTAGAGCCTCCATTGACTGCTGACGATGCTGTGATCTTCACGGAAAGTCAAGATCCGTGAATCTTTCTTCACCAACAGATGCACCACAGCTGCTAGACTATACGACCTTGCCTAACACCCAGTCCATACAAGCATTGAACAGTGTAGGAGCAAGAACACACCCATGATGAACCCCAGAATCATTTGGGAAAAATGCACAGGTCCTGCCTCCACTCTGCACAGCACTCACAGTATCAATTTACAGGCTGGCCATGATATCCGGCAACCTCAAGGGGATCCCGCAAACCCTTAGGATGCCCCACAGGGCAGCTTGATCAAATGAGTCGAATGATTTGCGAGAATCGACAAAGGCTGCAAAGAATCTCTGCCGATATTCGCGTTTGCGCTCCATGAGAACCAAGATGCTGTCGATGGTAGAGTTCTTAGGCGTAAAACCAGACTGTTCCAGTCACTGGTAGGTGAGTAAGTGATCACAGATCCTATTGAGGATAACCCTACCAAGGACCTCACCCTGCACCGAGAGCAGTGTTATCCCCCTGTAGTTGCTGCAATCCAGGCGAATCACCCTTCCCTTTCCAGATAGGGATGACAAGTCCCGTTTTCCAGTCAGTTGGGATGATGCCAGTCTCCCAAATGGAAGCAAAGATTGTTTGCAATGCCAAGAGGACAGTCTTACCACCAGCCTGGAGAAGTTCACCCTGGATACCACAGATCCCTGCAGCTTTTCCTCCCCTCAGCTGGTTCACCACCTGTGCAATCTCCGTGAGATTGGGTGGTTCACAGTTAATTGGAGGATCAGCCTCAAGAACCGTGGACCCAGAGATATCCAACGTCCTAGCCGGAGGATCAACTTTGAACAACTGCTCAAAGTAGCCAGCCCAGCGGGTCACAACTACAGTGTCATCCGTAAGGACCGTTCCACCAGCTGCCCTGACTGCGACTCTCAGAGGAACAGATTCAGATGTGCGTAATGCTTCTAGCTGAATAAATTCACTCTGTCCACCTTTCAGATTACTTTTTACTTTATTCCCCATTTCACTTGTTGAAATTAAGTAGCTAACAAAAATAAGCAGAATCTGCTCCATGTGAAAAGCACCAGCCACCTTCTTACTTCTCTTCATCAATTCCTACTGCTATGTGGGGTCATTGCACCTTATCTACCCTTTCCATATAGCATGGTCCTGCACTTACTCTCCAATCACTATTGAACTATTTTAATTCAAGTCTTCTTTTGCTTCATACATCCAACTCTGCTTTGCACTCACTGGCTTTCTCTTCTCCTGTCCTTCCATTTCCATCACTCACATGTTCATTGTCTCCTCATCACATGTCTAAACCACTCATCTACTCTGTACTTTCTTAGATACCTTTCCTAATTTTGCTGTACCTCTGTCTCATTTCTTATTCAGTTGTGTAACTGCCCACATCCATCTCAACAATTATTTTTGTCACATCTAACTTCTTCTTCTGCTCTCCCTTTACTGTTTGTCTCGTCTCCATACAGCTAGCATTATCACTGTCTTGCAAACCTGTAGCCACTTATTTACAAATTCCCGCCATGTTTGAAAGTTGTATGTATATGTTGCAGTCAACCCACAAGTCAATCAAAAGCAATAATGGTATTTTTAAATTCCTAAGGGTGCTTCTTTTCAAATGATAATTTTTCTTGTTGTTTCATTAGTAAAATATGTGATTTGCGCATGTACTGTATATACTAAGGCATGCAGTGAGTCACAGCCGAACCATTTGATAGTTGAGGTTCAGAGCATTCCCATGATGTATAGTTGACTATGATTGCTCATTCAAATTTCATGCCAAAGCTGTGCATAAAAGACAAATATATTACTTGTGTGATAGATCATCTTCATGGAAAGTTACTCACAAGCTTCTGTCAGAGTGCATGGGAAGTGTTTGGATGACCCTCAGGAAAACATGAGCTTTATACTAGTGAAATGTCTACTTCAGAAAAGAAAATACTGTATATGCTTCAGTGTCTCCTAGAAAAGTTACAGAATTATAGTGATACAGAATTATAGTGATACAGAATATCACGGTTTTGAGTCTATTGAGAATGACACATTTGCAGAAAGAACCTGATGCTACACTTGATTTGTAAGTGTTGCTCATAGTATAACTTTGAAGTTTCACAGAGTGCAGTTTTATAGTTTAAAGCATCATGGTTTGAATTACCATTCGCAGATGCTGTCTGTTGCATGTTCTCCCTGTGTTAGTTTTCTGAGCAGTTTCATTTTAGGGCTTATTTATACTTCATGCTCAGTATGTGTACGCACACGAATCATGGCTTCCACGCGTTCCCGGCATTCATTTGATGCATCCTCTGATCACGTCCTCAGAAATTAACGCAACACGTATACGAGTTACAGTACCAGCAAAAAGTCGGGGGGGTGCAGTGTGATAAAAGTTGCAATGTGACATCAGAGTCTCTGTTTACTGTCTACATGTGATAGTAATACACTTTGAGGATGCTACAAGATTGATATGCCTGCTTCGATGTTTGATGAATTGTTCGTTGTGATGAAGCAAAATGCCGACATACAAATGCATTCATGGTGCTTTTATATTCAAGTGTCGCATATCGTAATAACACAATACATTTTTTAATACATCGTAATAACACAATACATTTTAAAATCTCAAAAACTATCTTCTATGCCGTCTTTTTTTTTTTTTGCACCTTTACAACGGCCACATAATGTACAGCACTGTATTTGAGCCACAGTGAAAAAAATTAAGGACACAGTGAAAAGGTGTATTTTGTGATTAAAGTGGAAATGTCCAATTTAATCCCGTAGTTTACTTTATCTATAAAGTAGACCATCGTAAACCCAGTTGTTAATCGCCACATGCTTCGGGGGCTTCCTCCTGACCTGACAGCAGCAGCAATAGATCACCACACAGAACACATTAAATGTATGATATTCCAACTCTCTGCACATTTAGAATCCTTAGATTTATACTTGATATCACTTTCATGATGAAATGCATTATAGTATGTATTACAGATAAATCGTTAATTTTGTTAAAATAATGAATACTGTTAATAATTACACACATGGGGTGACAGAGGGGTAGCGCTGCTGTCTCGCAGGAATTCAAGTCACTAGTGTTCCCTTCCTGCAGTTTACATGTTTTCCTGGTGGGTTTCCACAATGTGCTTCAGTTTCCTTCCAAAGATATGCAGAAAATGGGGATTTGGTGATGCTAAAATGACACTAGTGTATGTGAGTGCTGTTATTCATCTTGCGATGTGCTGATGCCCCGTCCAGGGATTGTTTCTGCCTTGTGCCCAATGCTAGCTGGAATGGCACATCCCTGGATTGATGGATTTAATTGTTAAACATCCTTTTCAGAGATATTGTGGCAAGATGTCCTCAGAATTTAATGGATGTTTCAAGCAATTAACAGAATATAATGTTTCTTTATGTGTAGTAATAAACCACAATTATTTCAAAGACTGGCATGAAAAAGAATTTTGTTTAACTCCATTTTCAAAAACGTTGGGAGGCTTTGTAAAATGTATCTACAAAACAGAATGCAAAGATTTGCAAAATAATTATAACGCTTAATTGAAAATAAAACAAAGACATAATATCAAATGTTGAAACTGTGAAATGTTATAGTTTTATGAAAAACATATTCTTATTTTTTAATTTGATTCCAGCAAAATGCTTCAAAAGACTGGAAAAGTTGAGTAATGAGTATAAAAAAAATCACCTGATGTAACGCCTCACGGCTAATTTGGTTAATTGACAACAGGTCAGTAAGAAGATTGGGCATAAAAAGTCTCTCAGAAGTTAGGATCAGGGGATGGTTATCAACACTGTGTGATGGAATTCTCTGTCAAATAGTGTAACAATTTTAGAATAAAGTCCCTCAACATAAAATTCCAAAGAAATTGGGGATATTATTATCTCCATTTCGTAATGTTATTAAATTATTGAGAATCTGGAGAAATCTCTGTATGTAAATTAGGAGAAGAAAGACAAATGGCAGGCAGTTGATGTGGAGAAAATTACAGGAGCTTTATGAGCCAGAAGCAGTTAAATAACTGAAGTAGTTCTTTAAACTGATTTATTTTTTCGTTATTTAGGTCAAATCATCTAAACTTAATAAAGATTGTAGCATAACCCAAAGACAAATTTTAATAATGAGGCCAGTGCAATGCAAGTCCTATTGGATGCTGGACTTCTTTGAGGATCCTGTCTTTCTTAAAAGCTACATCTACAGGAGATGCCAGCTGATCCAGGACCACGAGGTCGGGGTCACTGAACTAGAGAAAGAGTTGGCTGGCCTGCACTGTAGTAGATAATTTACGGGCCTAGCCCAGTGGTCCTTTAGAGAGAGACTACACACATAACGTGGTGAAGAAAAACAGGTAGAGATAGGTAGATCACATTAACGCAAGGTGACAACTGTGTACTGTCGAGAGCATCAACCCAAGAATTGGAAGTGTCAAACCATTTTCAGATTCCTGTGGAGCTGGATGGCGTCTGAAAAGATTCTGAGGTGGTAAGCATGGTTCAAGAGCTCCAATGGATATTGAGATACTTAGGGACGTTATTATTAAGAAGACTGAAGCGCAAGTTTCCTGGAGTCAGAGAGTCTTGCATGATGTGTTGCCTTCCAGGTGCATATGTGGGAGTCTTTCCTGGAAGGGTGGTTAGGCTTTTGGCCGGAGAGGGGGTTGATCCAGTAGTCATTGTCCATGGTGGAACAAATGACATACATGAGGATAGTCTGTTAGTTCTGCAATCCAAAATTAAAGAGATCAGTGCCATGCTGAGGAGCAGAACTGGCAAGGTAATCTCCGAAGTTCTGACAATCCAAATAAGATTGAGGAGATTAGAAGACTTCACATGTGGCTCAAATCTTGGTACAGGAGGATAGAAGGCATAGGCTTTATGGGACATTGTGACTCCTCCTGGAGCACATGGGACCATGGTTACATCTGAACCATTGGGGAGGCGTATGAGTAGGTTAGTTGAAACTAGGGAATTGGCTGGCAGGGAGTTTAGGTCAGGTTTAGTACTGTACATGAAGGAAAGAGCAATAGTGTAAAAACAAATATGCACAGTAACCTAAATTTTAAGGGAAAATGTTAAATTTAAATAACACATTTAAAAATAGCTTTCCTTAGTGTTGTATGTAGCAGTGCATAGTTTTGATATTATAGCAATAACAGAAACCTGAGTAAATAATAAAGATATGGATAAGTACAACATTGATTGATTTTTTTGCAAGTTGTGTTCAGTTGGACTATCAGACCAGTATTTGTTGAGGATGTCTAGGTTTGTCTAGAAAGCTTTAAGGAAAGAGGCCTAATTTTAGGAGAGTTTTATAAACGCAACCAGTAATTTCAATGTCCATCTTAGCCAGAGTACAAGAGCAGATGTTTATAGATGTAATCAGTGGGGGAAGCCTGTCTGGATTTAGTCATTTGTAATAATCTGAGTAGAATTTTGGGTGAAAAGGTGATTGAACCACTGGGGTCAAGTTAAATATAATATGTTACATTTCTCAGTGTTTTGGAAAAGCGCAAATGCAAAGACTAAAAGTGTTAAGATTAACTTCTGTAGGGCAGATTTTGAGCAGATGTGACACTGTCTAAGTGTAATGGACTAGAATAAGCTTTTAAGTGTGGAGACAGTAAAGGAGCAGTGAAACATTTAACAATGTTTTATATATAATGCAGAATAAATATTATATATCCAAAATTTGGAATTAGTAGGACAAAAAGGATGAAACGGTTGTATAAGGCTTATAAGACGTATAACTCCAGTGTGAATCGTAGTTAGTATGACAGCATTAGCGCACCCATTAAGAAGGATATTAGCAAAGCTAAAAGGCATTTGGAGAGGAATATAGCAGACAGAGTGAGAAAAGACCCAAAGAGATTTTTTCAGTATATTTGTGGTAAAAGAGTAGTCAGTTTAAATAAAGTTTATCAAGAATTGTAAAGGTGGAATTAAAATATAGGGACGATAGATGGTCTAAACCTGAATTATTCTGAGGTTGGCGCACTTGAGGAAGTGGATAACCTCCCAACGATAACAGGGACTGGTTAGTAAGTTCATAAATAAACCCTTGATGCATATTTTTAGGAAGTCACTGCACAGTGGGAAAGTTCCAAAGCACTGTAAAATAGCAAATACTATACTGTTATATGAACAAGATGATTGGGCAGATCCAAGGTACTATAGGCCAGTAAGCTTAACATGCATCACAGTTGAGTTAATTGAATGAATTATTAATAAAAGTTTGAGCAACGCATGGCAAGAATAAGAGTTTTACTGAACAGGCAGAATGAGTTCAGATGAGAGATGTTGTGTTTTCCTAATAAGCTGGAATTCTCTGAGGAAGCAACAAAAGGAAAAAAAAAAAACAAAATTGTTGCATTCAATTTTATTAATTTTGACTATCAGAAAACATTTGATAGGGCCGAACATGAGAGGTTAGGTACCAAGTTAAAAGAAGTGGGAGTTCAGGGTGTAAACTCACACACAGGAAACAGAAGGTTTTGATGCGAGGAACCTTGTCAGACTTGGGTCATGTTAAGAGTGATGTCTCACAGGGGTCATTGCTAGGGCTGCTGGTATTTTTAATATACATAAATGTTTTGCATAGAAATATAAAGAAGCAGCTGGTTAGGTTTGCAGATGATTCCAGTCTAGGATGATTGGCAAATAATCTTGAATCTGTTGAATAAATTACAAAGGGAACTAGACAACATACACGGTTGGAAAGATTTGTGATAGATAAAATATATTGTGAGTAAATGTAAAGTATTATACTTGGGTATAAAAACATTAGATTTGAAAAAGCATGAGAGGCCTGAAAAGTGAAAGTACACCCTATGAGAAAGATTAAGGAGTCATATTTGACTCGACTCTCAACTTACAGACAGTATTCAGAATCCATTAAGAAAACTGACACAATGTAACCTTATATAGCATGATGTGTAGAGTACAAGTCAAGTGAAAATTAGGTTATGCTCTTTCTTTGTAATGCACTGGTGAGGCCTCATCTGGTATACTGTGTACAGGATTGGTGTCCAAGCTACAAAAAAGACATTGCAGGGCTAGGAAAAAAATTTGAGAAGAGCAACTACAGTAGGTTGATTGCAGGCCTACAGGAAATAAGTTATGAGGTTAGATTAAAAGAGCTGATCCTTTTCAGTTTAAGCAAATGGAGATTAAGAGGAGACTATGATTAAAGTGTTTAAAATTATGAAGGGAATTAGTACAGTGGATTGAGACTTTAACCAGGATATATTAAAATGAGTTCAGTAAGAACACAGGGACACAGTTGGGAACTAACTTAAGGGTTAACTTGGCACGCAAACTTTTGGAAGTTTTTCTTTACCATTGACACATTAATTAAGTTACCAAGTAGTGTGGTAGACATATCTTTAGGGATCTACAAAACTAGACATGATGTTATTTTGGTCTTTTCAAGCAGAATGTTTAATATTTTGTGAGATGGGAGGTGAGGAAAATTTATTGTATTTTAATGCCATAGAAACTAATGCTCTCAATGATCCATCAATAGTGGCTTTTCACTTATTTTCACAATTAAAAGTGTGATTATATAGAAAATTGTACTCTTAAAATTGGTAATCTCTATGTATTAGAAAAGTATTATATATAAATGAGAAGAGTAGACACTATATTTTATTAAGTGTTAAGATGTAAGAGTTAGGAGTTTAAAAGCTCATGCTTAAATGTTTTTATTACCCTGTATAAGCCAGAGACCTCCATTATCTCTCAAATTAAAGTGTGGACGTGCGGAAAAGTTGAGAAGTGATGGGCCCCTGCATAAGAAGGGGAATGTAAACTCTTGGGTTGTAAATAATTTTTGAGCGTTGAGAAATAAGGGGGGTGCAGGTATGGGCTGTCAGACAAATATAATAGACAGTGAAGAGTTTGACACCCACCCAGGCAGAGATAAAGGTGGATTAATTAGGGGAAGAACTTGAGCAGTAAAATATTGAGTCAGATGAAGATGAATAATGACTTGTGTAATAAGAATTGTAATAAATGTAAGAGTTCCTTTTTGTTGTTTGCTCATTATTCCATCTGAGATGAGTCTGTATGCGCGCCATACAATAAAGCTTAATTCTGCTATCTGTTCTAATGTCTCCGAGTGAGAGAGGGCTTGTCACTGGGAGAGTCTGCAAACAATTTTTTTTTGGAAGAGTACATCATAACAGGCAAGTGCTTTGTTTCTCATTTCAAAACAAACAGTCTGCAAAGTTTCTCTCTGTTTCTCATATCCATTCTGCCAATATTAAAATATTTTTACGTTTGCTAAACTTGTTAGTTGTATCTTCGTTTCTATCAAGAACAGTTTTGGGAATTTCTAAACTGGTGCAGATTAATATACAATGATGGAGAATGACAAATGCTAGGTAAAAAAATAAAATCACGTATCTAATAGGACTGATTGGCAGACCACATTGTCAATGTAAATAAAAATCATAGTTCAATTCAGATATTTGCAGAAATTTCCTCAGATAGTTAAACTGCATTTGTCACCTTTTTATTATCTCATGTACCTTACAAGAAAATTGTCACATTGTTCTAAATCAGGGGATGTTTGGTTGCTTTGTTTCTATTTCCAACTGAAGACTTTCTAGTGAACTTAAACATATAAACAAGTTTCCCGTGGAATTTCTTTCATTGGGCAGAAGCATGTTTTCATGAAAAAAATATGAAGGATCGAAAACAATTGTCTTTGGGCACTGCTGCATTTTCTCTAATGATTTGGTTTATTTACTTAACACAGCTAAGTGAACAAAACACCTATTACAGAACAAGAGGAAGACTACTTGAAAATTATGTACTTCTACACTTGGTACGAAAACAACACTTTTCTAATAGATGAGTGTATGTTCATAAGAGAGCCATTTCTGCTGTTAAATTTATAATGTTCCCTTATTTACAGTAGCCAATGTATGAACTTCATTTTTGTTTATCTCAAATTACATGTCTGCAGTCTTAAATCTTGTATGTATTTGTTAATATTATTTTTTGATTAATGTTTACTAGATATGTCAAAGTCAGTGTATGCATTTAGAATGTGTCCCATCTCACCTACTTGCATTACTTTCATAATGTAAGATTTGGAAGTTTGTTGGTTGGTCTCACAGGGCACCCCTGTTTGTTTGTTTGTTACCTCTGTATATATTTTGATCAACCCAATCACAAGCAGTGCTGCTTTATGTGAATTCTGTTACATTTGTACCTACAGTATGCATATTTTTATTTTTACCTTTTTCTTTGTAATGTTCATGTTAACCCTCAAATCATTATTCCGTGAATGAGATTACTTATTACTGACTGCAGACACTTAACATGACTACTACAGCTTGCACAACGTCTCCCAGAATATTTCATGTAGTTAGATTAGTCCCATGTTGGGTCACATTCATTTCTCTTGTGAACCACTCCAGCCTTCACTTGGTACTGCACCGAGACCACACTTTCCAAAGGGTCTAGATGTGATTAGTGTCTTCACATTTACTTAAACAAACTGGACTTTCTTGGAAATCGCACAAGAATTATAAGAGAAAAAAAGGTTCACACAAACTAGTTGTGAAAACACCTATGTGAATTAAGACTTTTCTCACCTGTGTAGATATATGCACTGCCTGGGTAGAATTGCTTATTATTTGTAATCTGCAAGCATTTCTCCACCCTCCAAAAAGTAACCCTATGCATAGGCAATGGTATTGTGTATTCACATTTTGACGATAAATGACGATATGAACATTTAAGATATCGCACAGCCGTAGTATGTAACATTTCATTTTAATGTTATTAATTACGCGTGAAAAGATTTTTAGGACGCCACCACTGTTAACATTTGAGGTATGAGCGAGCTAATGAGAACATTCACACAAAGCAAGGGGAAGGTGTAAAGTGCTCAGTGCTTTTATTAATAACAAGTCCAAATACACAATGTTAAAAAGTGCAGTGCACATTTTCTAATAAATAAATAATCCAAAAAAGAACACTGTCTGTGTGGAGGTTAAAATATCCAATAAATAAATCCAATATAAACAAAGTTAAAACAGTGCAGGAAACTGTCTTTAAAAGTATGAGGCCTGGTACAGTGCTCTTTGACAGAACTCAATAAGGGCTCTTGCAGCCAAGGAAGCACCTAATTTGAAGTTTATTTGACATTCACTGCTGCTCCTAGGCCTGGGCTTGAGGCAGAGCACCTCATTGAGCCTCTGACTCCCGCTGCCAGGCTTGCCTCCCTGTGGTCCATGGCGGCACCTGCAGAATGCCTCTCTCAGCCTCACTATCCTGCAGGTGTACTGGCTCTCTCTGGCAAGTTGTTTCCAACTGAGCAGTGCCTCTGCCATTCCAGCTCCCATGTCACTTGGCTATAGTTGCCATCAGCCCCCGAGCACTGCGTACACGCTCCCTTAGGGACTTCCTCCTAACTGTCTGCTTTCTCTCTTGTCCACTCACATTAGCTGTCTCCCATTTCTGCCTTTCTGCTCTCCCTCTTTTAACCTTCATCTTTTCTTACGCTGTCTTACTCTTTTTTCCCTTTTTCGTTCTGGCTCGTTCTTAAAAGGCTCTGTGGGCACAGTGTCTCAATTGTGCACCGCAGGAAGCCAGTTATGCAATTCAGACAGACCGCACCTTCACATGCAGATGCATCTCACCCCAATTACTCCACAAGCCCCCAATGCTGTGTGTGCCCATGCACTCCCACGAAGAATGAGCAGGCCAATTATTTATTTTAAAAACAGCCCGCTTTTCTGAGCCACTGATCCGCTATACCACAGTAATGTTCAGTAACCTTCTCTGTTAATTACTTTTCTGTGCTTCAGTGTGACTGCCAAGTCAGAAGTTTTCTTTCTTTTTCTTT
The DNA here is from genome assembly GCF_016835505.1 of Polypterus senegalus. Lineage (NCBI taxonomy): Eukaryota > Metazoa > Chordata > Cladistia > Polypteriformes > Polypteridae > Polypterus > Polypterus senegalus. The sequence goes on from NC_053155.1 coordinate 166,860,246, forward strand.
CTTTTTTTCCCCCCATTCATTATGGTGTATGTTTAGACCTATATCTATCTATCCATTCATTTGTCTATCTAGCTTCTGTAAAAAGCCAGATTTCCCCCAAGGGAGAAATAATCTTTCTGTGTGTGCATGTGTGTGTGAATGTGTATATATGTATATGTATATATGTGTGTATATAATATACATATGTATATATATATGTTTGTGTGTGTGTGTGTATGTGTATATATATATATATATATATATATATACTGTATATACTGTATATATACACACACACATATATACGTGTGTGTGTGTGTGTATATATGTATGTATGTGTTATTAAAACTAAAATTGAAACGTAATTGTTATATCATTTATGTCCAAAATGTCTTTTAAGTTGCTGCACTTATAAGTAAAACAAATATCGGAGTGCAAAGGATTAAATGAAGTAAATTAGAAACAAAAAATTCATAAAATGGTAAATTCAAAATAGTTAATCAAAAATTTTCTTATAAACAACATTTTTGATAAAGATGGTTTTCTGTCCTTGAATTAACTCTCCCTGTATGGAGTAGTTAAAACCTTCACTTTAACATCACACGAACGCGGGACTCTTGAAAAGGCAACATAAACTTGTCTATGTCCAAATACAGGCTCAGATAGGTAAATCCCTACTTTGTCCATGGTTTGTCCTTGGGATTTGTTGATCTTCATGGCAAATGCAGCCTTAATGGGAAATTGGCCTCATTTATGTTTAAAAGGTAATTCCAGGTCAGAACTTGTAAGGTCAATCTGGGAATCAAAACAATATTGCCAGTATGGGATCCCGTAAGCACTTGTGCCTCAATAACATTTTCTCTCATGCTGTTCATGACCAACCATGTACCGTTGCATAAACCTTGTTTAGTATTAAGGTTTCTAATAGCACGACTATTGTCCCGCAGGGGTGTGGAAATCAAATTTTTTTCTACTTGTCCACGGACAAGTAAATTTAGAAAATCCACTTGTCCGCCAGTTAAATTCACTTGCCCATAAACAAATAGCAAAAGTGAAAAATATGTCTTGCATCATCTTCTCCCCAAAGAATCTTTATCATCTCAGACAGCATGGGCTGAATGCTTTTCATTTCTGCTTGAGCTGAACTGCATGGTTCCTGGTACTGATACTGACGGCAAATTTGGCAAAAAATAAGTCTGTGTCATCCGCATTTACCCACGGAAACTCTTTGTGCCATTGCGATTGAAAAGACCATTTTCGTTTTTTATCATACTCGCGGTCCCTTTCAGCTTTTGTTTTTCTTTTCTTACCCTCAGTGTCAGGTTTTTCAGGGCCTGTTGTGCCAGTTTTAATCAAGAAATGATCCATTTCTCATTCGCGATTCTACTTGCTTCAGTTTCAGCAACATGCATATAGCGAGACGAATGTGCTTACCGCAGTGCATTATGGGTTACACAGGTAATTCCTAATGATGCTAATATTAGACAGTGCACACATACATTTGGTTTGCGTCTGTACATTTATAGGTCTTGTAAAAGTTACCTTTTTTTTTTTTTTCTCACTTTTATTCTCTCAGTCATGATCACGATACTACACCGCCCTAGGGATCTGACGCTGTTAGTTTTTATTTGAAACTGGGAGTAACTGTAGATGTGAGTGGTGATTTGAGGCAAAGGGACTGGACATTCTCTGATCTGGAGGGATAAAAGCTGACACACAAACGCTGGTGAATCTGCCCTTTTCGTATCTCACTGTCACTTGATTTTTTTTTTTTTTCCCCAGTTTTATTGAGTGTTCCTGCTCACGTTGAATTAGTATTCACCTTATGGTCTATGATGTCAAAAAAAAAGAAACGGAGACATAGGTATATATGATATTTGGAATTACTAATTTTATGACCTGTATAGTACATTTTGGAAAACATTGTGGCATGGATGCAACATTATTTATACTATTCATATTCATTCGCATAACATCTTGCACTTGTAATTGGTGACCGCATGTTTTTTTGTTTTTTTTCCCCGATCTTGCCAGTGTCCACCTTGCTGTATGTGGCTGTTTCTTTTGTACTCCCGGACATGCAGAGGAAAGAATAGTACAGAGAGGTCAGTTCAGCGCTATGTGCAATCGTCAGATTCAAATGTTAACACACACACGCAAGGACCGTCCTTCCTACATTTACAACATGTGTACCTGTTACAATGTACACACTTCTCTTTGTGCTGTGGTTTTTATTACACACATGAAAGAAAGAGACAATATATGTGACATTTTGAAGAAATCATTTTATGACCTGAATAGTACCAATCAGAAAACATCATCACACAAATGCAATATTATTTGAAAATGAACAGCGTCAGATCGGGTGTGAATTTATACTGGCTCTGTTAGTTACAGTCAGATCAGGAGGGGCAAGGTGGGGTGGGAGTCTACAGCGTGATCGTGATTGAGAGAATAAAACTGAAAAAAGCTCACTTTTACAAGTACAATAAATTTATACCCAATGTCCCATGTATCTATCTCTTTCTTTTTTTCTTCGTGCTGCGTTGACATCATGCCCCAGAAGGTGTTAGCTTATTCAGTGCGAGCAGGAACAAACAGATGGCCAGTTGCTGTGTGCTATAACAAGCTTGACCTGGCGGTGATCAACGCACATGTGCTGTGCAAGGCATGCATGGGGGCCACTGAGAAAAGAAGAGTGTTCATGGCTCACCTTGCAGAGGAACATCGTCATCGCATCTTTCTAGAAAAGGCGATGGAAAAAGAAAAGGAGGATGCAACATTGACAAGCTTCTGTTCCAAGATAGCCGCTTTCCCCAGGAAAGTAAACTGAGTCAATGTCAGGTGCCCTTTCAATGTAATAGGAACCGCAGCATAAAGAGAAGTGTGCGCATTGCAACAGGTAGGTACACATGTCATAAATGTAGAAAAGGATGGTCCTTGCATGTTTGTGAACTGTTAACATTTTAATGTGATGATTGCATATAACGCTGAACTGACCTCTCTGTTCTATTCTCCTCTCTGCATGTCCTGGAGTACAAAAGAAACAGCCCCATACAGCAATGTGGACACTGGCAAGATCAGGGGAAATAAACCACGCGGTCACCGATTACCAGCATTTATGTGTCAGCTTTTATCCCTCCAGATCAGAGAATGTCCAGTTCTATTGCCTCAAAACACCACTCACATCTACAGTTATTCCCAGTTTCAGATAAAAAGTAACAGCGTCAGATCCCTTGGGGGGGTTGGGGGGGTAGTAGTATGTATCATGATCGTGACTGAGAGAATAAAATTGAAAAAAAAAGGTAACTTTTACAAGTCCTATAAATGTACACCATCTGTTATAGACGCAAACCAAATGTATGTGTGTACTGCATAATATTAACAATAAGTGTTAATTTGATCTTTGGACTTTAGGCTTCACACATTATATAGTTTATGCCAACATTTTGTCATTTACTACTAAAATATGAAAAAGTTTCTGTTTTAACAATGTGTTTACACAGATCATCGTAGAAACGCAACACACATGAAATGCATGTGTTCCAAATAACAATCTATTATTTCCACTCTAAAACTCACTTCACTCCCAGATAATCAATCAAGGCATGAGCAGGGAGAACAGAACTTTGTATACGTTCTGTGGCGGTGGGGGGATGCTGCTTGTCTTTATCGGCACATTTACAGGACAAAAGGCGCTGACGGAGAGGTGCAAACGGATTTAAGGTGGGCCGGATCTACAAGTTTTTTCGTAGGCTCTGGTAATACTAGTGTTAACACACTGTATTATTGATATAGCAAGAAAGTTCTATCTCATATTAATTTACAAGGGGTAAAAGACTATAATATAGTGTAATATCTATTACTAGCCAACCCGCGGTGTACCATACGCCGCATAATCAGGCCGGTTTTTTAATGATTTTTAAGCACAGGGAGAAAATTAACATTTGAAAAATCGGTAATGTAGTAAATCAGCAAGAAAAGCAACATTATAACAATGCACAGAACGAATCAACACACAATCGCCCGTGACTGAAAACTGGCGGACCGCCATTGCTTTTGTGCCCACCTCCAACTTGTCACTTGAGCCGTTATCATCTTTGCACAGTCCAGATGCACCTGTGACTCACGTAGACTTTCCGTGTTCCTGCAGGAGCATCTAAGACGACGCATGTTTGACGTGGATGTGAATTGCTATATGTAGCGTGTAAAACAGTTTGCTATGGTGCACGCGGTTGTGCGTCGTAACCGAAAACTCGGGTTTTTAAAGACTGTTTATTTCATTGTGTTTTAACTTCAGTTGTAAAGGATTGTTTTAACGATCCCATGGGGTACCCCTCGCAAACCGTTATACACGCCGCATATGGCGATTCACCGTGAGAAACATGCCTCTATGAACAGTCAGCATGGTTCGGAGGTGCCAGGTGTTGGTGGGCATGGCTCCTTCCTGCGTGCGCCGTAGGTGTCTGTCTTGTCGGCGGCTCAGTGAATCCATGCCCCTTCCGGCGTGCTTTCCATGGTTGTCTTGCCTTAGTGAATTATATATATAGATTCTATAAGAGTTGAGCAAGCACTATATGAATTTAACTTTAAGCATTAACTTTCTAAAATTGGCTCTTACACCTCTTTTGTTAATGTATTCCAGATATTTGGTGCATAACTGCAAAAGGCCGCCTCACCACTTCTATTATGCTTAGCTCTTGGCATAATAGACAGTTATTAGAAGATTTAAGGTTACAACTTGGAATGTAGGGGACAGGCACTCCAAAATATAGGAATGAGAAAGATTATTTAAAACTTAATGTACCATTGGTAGTATTCTATATTCAGTTCTAAAGAATGCGGGTAACCAGTGTAATAATGTTAAACATGTTAATGTTTTTTTTTAAGATTCCTGCCACTGCATTCTGATTGCAGCAGATTGATGTCTTTCTTAGGTATTCCTTTTAGGAGTGCATTACAGTGATCTAGTCAACTAAAAATAAAAGTCTGAATTACTTCCTCAGCATCTTGCAGTATTATTGGAGGTCTGTCGTTTGCAATGTTCCGTGCCTGAAATAAAGCAGTCCTACTAATGTGGTTAATAATCGATTTAAAGTTTAGATCCGAGTCCATTATTACACCTAAATTCTTTACCTCCACCTTGATGTTTAATGTTAAGGGATCGAGTGTATTTCAAATGCATTCGTTATTTCCATTTTTGCTGACCACTAAGTTTTCTGTTTTTACGTTATTTAACTTGATAAATTTACTACTCATCCATGTGAAAATGCAAGTAAGACATTGGATCAGATATGCTAGAGCATTAGGGTCATCAAATACTATGGATAAATAGAGTTATGCGTCATCTGCATAGTTACTGAAGTTCCTTGTATTTTGATATAATCTGGTCCACAGGAAGCATGTACAGTATATTGAAAATAGCGGATATAGTATAGATCCTTGTGGTACATCATATAAAATATCATGGTCCACCGAACTTCTTTCACCACAACTGACAAAACATTTTCTGCCTCTTAAATAAGACTAACCAGCTTAAGACAATAAAAGAGATTTATAAGAATACTGTGGTCAATAGTGTCGTATGCTACACTCAAGTCTAAAAGAACAAGAACTGATATGTGGCCTGTGTCTGCATTGACCTGCAGATCAATTACTACTTTAACCAGTGCAGTTCCTGTAGTATGATGTGTTTCAAAACCTGACTGAAACTTATCAAGGATGGAATGTTTGTTCAAGTAATCATTTAACTGTTGTAAAATTGCTTTTTCTACAATTTTACGTAAGAAAGGCAGGTTAGAAGCAAGTCTAAAGTTGTAAAAGACAGATGAGTCTAACTGATTATTTTTACTGAGCATAGTTATAACAAGTGCAGTTCTTGGACATTCTGGGATGACCACTTTATCTAATGACAAGTTAACTGTATCAAGTATACTATCAATAAGTACATTGGGGGCTACTTTGACTAGCCCTGTTGTACTGGGTCAGGGACGTAAAAGGGCAGGGTTTAAGTTGAAAAACAATTCTATGTAGCTCAGGTGGGTTGGGTGAAGAAATTTAATACGCTAAAACAATTGTGCTGGGGTTCAACAAAATTAACTTTTGAGGGATGCATTATATTACATCTAACATTTTTTATTTTGTGTTTAAAAAATGCTGCAAGAACAAGTTTTGTTAGTTTATAAGAGGTATTTCATTGAATAAGCTGATTTTAGAACACAGCCAATAGCTGAGAATAATAGTGTTGGATTTCCAGTGATGATACTTGTAATTTTAGTGAAATTGTACCTTAACACTAGAATTACCAGAGCCTACGAAAAAACTCATAGATCCGTCCCACCTTAAATCGCTTCTTAAATCCATCCTCACCTCTACGGCAGCGTCTTTTGTCCTGTTAATGTGCAGATTAAGAGCAGCAAGCAGTCGGCTATTCCATCCCTCACCGTCGCAGAACATGTGCGAACTTCTCCCCGCTCATGCCTTGATTGATTATCTGGGAGTGAAGTGGAGTTTTAGAGTGGAAATAATAGATCGTTTTTGGAACACACGCATTCCATGTGTGTTCTGTTTCTACAGTAATCTGTATAAACACATTGTTAAAACAGGAACTTTTTCATATTTTAATAATAATTGTTACAAAATGTAGGCATAAACTATAGAATATATGAAGCCTGATTTCTAAAGATCAAATAAGCACTTTCACAAAAGGTTCAAACATGATACAATATCTCCCGTGAGGAGTGGTAAGATATTCTGTCACATCATTCCTGCTGTACCTTCGATTCCCAGGTTAGGAGAAAGAGGTTTTTTTTTTTTTTTTTAAACCTCAAACGGACATAAAATTTATAAATTGCACTGTCAACTAATGAGATTGTTATTTTCATGTGGGATGCTCCTTTTAAAATATTTTTTAACAACTGAGACTGTAATTAACATGAACAAGTGTCCTTATAACTGTTATTTTTAAGATTCATAACACACAGACAGAGCACTGCATAATAGAGAGACAGACAGGCAGAGAAGTCACTAAATAAATAGGGAAGGCACATGTACTGAAAGAAAAAGGGTTATTAGAGCGTACAATAACCGTCTTTCCTACATTACGACGTGTGTACCTGTTGCAATGCGCACAATTTTCTACATGTTGTGGTTTCTATTACATTGAAAGGGCACTTGACACTGACACACAGTGTACTTTCCTGGGGAAGCGGCTGTCTTGGAACAGAAGTTTGATGATGTTGCATCCTCCTTTTTTGAGTTTTATTTTCTCAATGACGATCACGCTCTAACCCCCAGCCCGCCTATTTTTCATTTAGTAGTGCTTTCTCTGTCTGTCTATTATACTATGAACCGTCTATCTATATAGTAATAACAGTAATTTTATTATTATATAGCAGCGTCCCTGTCTGCCTATTATATAATGCCTTTCCTTCCTATCTATATAACTATTCCCTTCGCTGTTTTTTGATATATCAATTATACAGTCCTTTCCCTGTTTATTTAGTGACTTCTCTGCCTGTTTGTCTCTCTATTACGCAGTGCTCTCTGTCTGTCTGTGTGTTATGGATCTTAAAAATAACAGTTATAAGTACACCTGTTCATGTTAATTGCAGTCTCAGTTGTTAAAAATATTTTAAAAGGAGCATCCCACATGGAAATATAATGATATCATTAACTGACAGTGCATACCAATTTATAAATTTTATGTCTGTTTGAGGTTAAAAAGAAAAAAATATCAGTTTCTCCCCAACGGGGAATCAAACACAGTTCACTGAAGCACGGTAGATGTGCTACGACACCAAATCTTACTGCTACGCCACGGGAGTTACTGTATTAGTCTTGAATCTTTTGTGAATGAGGGTTTGGAAATCAACCCTCACATATTCTATAGTTTATGCCTACATTTTGTATTTATTACTAAAATATGGAAAAGTTTCTATCTTAACAATGTGTTTACACAGATTACTGTAGAAACAGAACACACATGAAATGAGTGTGTTCCAAATAACGATCTATTATTTCCACTCAAAAACTCCAGATAATCAATCAAGGCATGAGCTGTGAGAAGTTCGTGCATATTCTGCGACGGTGGGGGATGGAATAGCCGACTGCTTGCTGCTCTTAATCTCAACATTAACAAGACAAAAGACGCTGGTAGAGGTGCGGACGGATTTAAGTAGGGATTTAAGGTGGGACGGATCTACGAGTTTTTTCGTAGGGTATGGTAATTCTAGTGTTAAACACTTGGTTCTCCAGCATATTTTTTTAGTTTAGACATGGTGAGTCTTTAAAGGTAGTTCAGTGCTGGAGGATTTCTTAACAATTTTTTCTGAGGCCAAAATGTTAACTGCAGCTCTCCCCTTAGCTTTCAAATATTCCACCTTACTGGTTGCATTATAAGGACAAACACTACATTTAAACTCAAGTATTAAGAATATTAATAAACCTAGAGGCTGCTGTGTTGTTTTTTTTTTGTTTTTTTTTTAACAATATATATGCTGGAGCTTTGTTCTAATTACCAGTAGTTCTCCACTTAACAGAATGTTGAAATGGTCAGAGATATTAACTACTGCACACTTTTTTTCACGCTTATTTTACTGTCCTTGTGAAATTGCCAAGTCCAGCGTGTGTCTTCTCTTATGTGCTGGGTAAGATCAAGTTCACAAGTTCTCTCTGTTTAGGGTCACACTGGCCGTTGTGACTATTGCACCATATTCACTCAGTTTAATTGAGTTAACTTTTCTATTACTGAAAATATCATTACTGTTAAAATTTTTACTGGTTAACACTCTAAATATATAGTAAAGCCACATTTAACGCCTCAGAAGAGCACATCTGTAGTACAGTATATCAGTGAGTTAGGGCAGATTGAAGTGGTAATTAAGTTATGTGCATTTATACTACTTTGTCTGGATTTTTTTAGTTAAACTGTGGTAAATTATTACATATCAATACCGTGCACAACCCTAGGTGAAATGGTAATGAAATTATTCACGTTTATACCATTTTTGTTTGGATTTTTTTATTTAACTATACTCCATTATTAATCTACAAATACAGGTGAACCCACCTAACGAGATTTTACATCCTTACACGGAATTATCATCCTCTTTAATAAAACCCCTGTGTGCGTCCACTTGTCCGTGTGTGTGTGTGTCTTCTGGTGAAGTGCGCATGTGCGGGGCCACACGGCACGTGTTCAGTCTCTTCCTGTGCATTCCCTGTGTGTGGAGAGAGAGAGACACAGACACACACACACACACACACAGGTGCATGCGCGCGACAGACAGATAGACAGACAGACAGGCACGCACGCACGCACGCACGCACGCACGCAGGCCCGCCACAGAGACAGGCACACACACGCACGCAGGCCCGCCACAGAGACAGGCACACACACACACGCAGGCCCGCCACAGAGACAGGCACACACACACACAGGTGCACGCGTGCATTGTTGCAATGTTACTTTTCTTGGTTGTTTATTAGATTTTGGATTTTTCAAATGTTCATTTTTTTTCCCTGTGCTTAAAACTCATTAAAAAAGGTGTTTTTAGCGAGCGGGTCGTAAGGCTATATGCAAACTCTTGCAGTGTTAGTTTTCTCTGTTGTTCAAGGTTTTCTTAGTGTTATTCAATTTTTTTACATTTAGTTTACTATTACGCTGTGCATTCAATGGTATAATTAACTATATTTGTGCTTAAAATCTTAAAAAAGTATATATTTACATACAATTCATACGGTCTGGAACGGATTAATTGTATTTACATACAATCCTATGGGGGAAATTACTTCGGTTCCACCGAGGTTCCACTGTATTTACTGTCTTACAAAATGACAGCCATTTTACGGAAATACAAACCAGTATTACTAAAGAGAGAAAATTAAAGGCACACAATACAGTGACGCATATTACAGCCACATACAAGGTCCCTTGCCATTTAATATAGACTGTTTCTACTAATGTTTATGCACTACTGTTCTAGTGCCTGTTATTGTAACGGGCTTAATGTCTAGTAGTTAATATTAGTACTTAAACCACAGTACATACTTAAGAAAGACAACATAACTTTGTGATATTGTTTACAAGGACCTGAGCTCCAAATCTATTTGGATTCCTTCATTTTTGTAGTAAGGTGGTCTCTCCCAGAAGAGATCCCAGTTGTGAACAAAGCCTATATTTTGTCTGTTGAAGAAGGCTCTCATTCAGGTGTTTTGGCCGAGAGTTAACTGTAGGTTTTAACGGTTCTATGCAGCATAGATTGTGGAGCTAACGTGACGGTTCTGACAGCCGGTGTCCTTTTCTTCCAGTCCTAAATGAGAGATACAAAATCCATCTTCACAGGTTCCAACTGTCAATGTCAATTGTTGACACCAGTGTGGATTAAAATATTCCCAATAGTCCTGTCGTTGTGCTTTTCAATGTCTGCCATGGTATTTCTTCCCACATCTTTTACTTGTGTGCCAGAAAACCTAGACACAGGAGTTTTGTGGTTAAGTAACTGCAAGTTCAAATGCCACTTGATCGAGTCTCCCAAATTAGCTACATCACCACTATTGTTGAGAATGGTGATGGTAGCTTGAGAAAATGGAGCTGACCTTGGCTTGACTTCTTATTTGCGTTGTTGATGTTGCCAGATTCTGTCGTCGTCTTCATTGTCTAGGGCTGGAGCTGGAGTAAAGCTGAGCTGTCCTGGTATATGAGTAGCACAGTGCAGAAGCAGCCGAATCAATCCTGGATAACAATGAAGTCCATATGAGGCAAACTTTCTGATCCCAGAAGTGCTTTTGTCTGACAAGGGGCTCTTTAACTCTTTTAGGGTGGATGTTGACTTTGGTCGACAGGAGGGGGTGAGGGCGCATGTTGACAAAAGTCGATATCCAGGGGTAGAGGGTGACAATCAGCTGTTAATCACGACAAAACTCACTGTTACGTTACAGGCATTCCATCTCTTGGAGGAATGTTAGACTCATTTACTTGGCATCTAATCATTGCATGTGCGTGAGTTACGAAATGTAAACAAAGGCGAGATGGCATCGAGAGCTCATGAGGGAGCGAAGCGAGTGCAGAACAAAAAATACACAGCAGACAATGTTTTGCGCATTATTGCCGAGTCAGACTGATTTTTAAGAATCTGATTTTGTTGAGAGTGATCAGAAGATCGAGCAAGAGAGTGAGGAACTGGCATCAGCTGATCGGACACCAGCCGATGCTGCTCCAGCTGATTGGCTGCCAGCTGAGCGCATTCGTGCAGCCGATACACGTACGGTAAGGTTTATGTGGGAGGAATACCCAGACATTAATCCGTGGGAGCCAACCTGGCTACTGGACTTCACAAGACAGCATGGCTTTTTGTTAGACATGACAGATTACCAACCACTGAACTACTTCAGGCTTTTCTTTCCTGAGGCTGCCTTTCAGCTACTGTCAGATGAGACAAACAGGTATACAGAGCAATTTTTTGCATCTCGGGCTGCGCTTGCAACGCGTTCTCATTTTTCAAAGTGGAAACCCTCAACAAAAGATGAGATGAAGGGCTTTGTGGCATTACAAATAGAGATGAGACTAGACTGGCGATATAACTTCAGGGAGATTTGATCCAAACGTGCTTTGTCCCCTGGTAGCTTTGGACAGGTTATGCCATGTGATAGGTACGTGCTCATGTTTTATTCACCTCTGTGATAACCAGAAGCAAATTCCAAGGGGTGAGCCAGGCTATAACCCAATGTATAAAGTTTAAGCCCCGCTTGACATTTTGGAGCCAACATATAAACAAGTTTATCAGCCTGGCTGTGATTTGTCTGTGGATGAACCTATGATAAAATAAAAGGGACGCCTTTTTTCCCGCCAGACAAGCCCACAGTGTATGGCATAAAGGATTTTGTACTGGCAAACACTGGTTTCTGCCTGAAAGTAATTACATATACTGGAAAGTATTCCTTTCAAAGAGAGAGCTGTCCCTTGACAAGTCAGGTTGTGCTGGAACTGCTTCAGGGCTATGAACATTTTGGTCATGTTGTGTACATGGATAATTTTTATACATCACCAGAATTGTTCATGGAGCCACAGAGCAGGGGAATTCGGGCTTGTTGCACAGTGATGGTGAACAAGTAGACACATGGCTTCACAGTTGAAACCAGACAGGCTGAAGGTGAAAAGAGGTGACAATCCAGTTTTCATGCAGGTGGAAAACTTGGTGGCAGTGGCATGATATGACACAATGTCAAATGGGTGACTTGTCTCTCTACAGTACACACTGACAATATATGTGAGAAAGTTATTCGTCAAAAGGGAAATTCAGAAGGTAGGAAGCTGGACAAGCCAGTTGCACTTGAGGACTATAACTATAAAATGGCAGGAGTTGTTCGACTGGATCAGATGCTGGGGTCATACGCTTACGGCCATAAGTCCACCAAGTGGTACCACACTGTATACCGTCGCAAGCGTGAGATTGCACTTACAAATGGCTATATATTGTTCAAGCAGGCAAACAGTCACAGCACTATGACTGCAGCAGATTTCTGCAAGAAGGTGGTTGACAGCTTACTGGTAGAGTATGTTGCAGTGTCTTTGGCAAAGCGAGGAAGGCCATCACAAAGAGCAGTGCCAGACAGGCTGACTGAGCGCCAGTTTCCTGCAACATATGAGGACAAAAAATCTAAACCTGTGTTGTGTGCAGCAACAGACAACTGAAAAGTAGGCACCAGCGCAATACATATTATAAGCAGTGCAACCTGGCAATGCATGCAATTGGCTGATTTGAGCGATATCATACTTTGCTGTGTAACATGTATGTGATATGTATGTGAAATCATATAGTATGTAGGCTCATACAATATGCAAGGCAGTAACATTTGTCAAAAATATTTTTTTGTTGATTTGATGTGTTAAACCATTGCTTTGTGTGCTTTTTATTTTTTTAAAAAAAGTTCGTTTTTGAAAAAACTAGTGGGGGCCCCTGCTCGCTTCGCTTGCCAACTCCTGTTTTTGTTTTTCCGGATACACACATTTAAGATTTTTTTTCTTTGAATTGTTGCTATTTCATTAGTGTCACTTTTAATTCATAACTTCTGTAAAAACAATATTTGGAATCTTTTCGAGTACCAACGTGCTGAATCTTTTTAATGAGGTCAGTGAGACATGTATTTAATGACTTTGTACCATAATTCAGGATAGCTTTCTCTGTTTGGAATTTGCACGCACACAAAAATAAGATCTATGTCATCAGCAGTTAATAATTTTTTTGCAAAGTAACCAATAAATGCATGTGAGGTAAACTCCATTTTTGAAATTCTCTTGACTTAAACTTCAAAGCCTTACAATATTTACATACTTCTGACATATCACGTATGTCCATATATTCAATCTCTATTCGCCTTTTCGTTATTTCTCCGAGTAATAATTTCTCTTTCTTTGCACTAATGCAATGTTTACTTTTAATTTTTTAAAAACTGTTTTGTTTTTTCTGCTTTCATATTCTGTTTCTTGCTCTGTATGTGTTTCGCGCCTACGTTTTTTTTGAGTCTTTTGCATTCCAGTTTCCATTATCTCTAACCTGCTCTGCATGTGTTTGACCCCCTTGTTTTTAACCTTTTTATGATGTTTTACTTTGTTTTCTACTCTGCCTTTTATTTCCGACCTCGCTGTATCCTGTTTTGTTTTTTTTTTAAATGACACCTGGTCTGTGGTTATTTTCCCTTTTTCGAGTAATAATTTTCGTTTGTTTGCACTTCTGCCATCTTTACTTTCCTTTTTTTATACTTTCTAATTTTCCTACTTTCATATTCTTTAACTTTCTCCACATGTGTATCACGCCAAGTATTTTTTTTTTTTTTTTTGAGCCTTTTGATTCCACTGCTTTCATAATTTCTAACCTGCTCTGCATGTGTATAGCACCAACGTCCGGATTGGACGTGCCTTTTTTTCATTTCCACTTGTTCTGGGCTGATGATTACTTTCCTTATTTTCTGAATTTGCACCTAGATTATTCTTTATCTTTTTTGTCTTTCCAACGTTTTTGCGTCTCTTTTCTCCGCACTGCTTTCTTCTTTGCTTAGTTGTCTCCGTTTCTTTTATAACATATTGTCCTTACACACTTTATATGCACAGAGAGCCCTGGATTTGTGTGTGCTCAAAGCCAAAACACTACTGAGTGTGTTGCTGGCTGCCCTTGCTTTTATTTATTTGTAAATAGGGTGTGTCTTGCAAGAATCTCATGTTCTACATCATCGCAAGACGGTCCTGGGTCAATTTCTTGACACAAAGTCTCATGTTTAAGGTCCCCATTAGACACTACGTGGCAAATTTCTTTAGTCTCGCGGGTCTTTTAAGTGTCTTCTGTAATCTTAACGTGAAGATCATGTATCGTCACCCTACTGTTTCTCTCCAGGATTTTTTTTTTATAATAGGAAGATATTCAGCCCTGGGAGAAAAGAATCAAAAAAAATTTGCCCTAAAAGAGTTAATCTGCATTTCAAGGGATTCTAATTCTTCTGCAACACATTGGAGCTTATGGTTGGCCATTTTTAAAGAAAGTGATGTAACAGGAAGACTATAAAAAATTTGAAACTGAGTGAAAAACGAGCAAAAAAAATTCCATAGCTTGTTTTATGCCTGGAGAAAATCATTGTGCATAACTTTTTTGTAGAATTAAAGAACGGTCAATGTTATTTGGAATATGTAATTAGTTTTGAACTTCTTCCACTTACGGATAATGGAGGCCACTGTGCTCATTGGGACCTTCAAAGCAGCAGAAATTTTTCTGTAACCTTCCCCAGATTTGTGCCTCGAGACAATCCTGTCTCGGAGGTCTACAGACAATTCCTTTTACTTCATGCTTGGTTTGTGCTGTGACAAGAACTGTCAACTGTGGGACCTTATATAGACAGGTGTGCCTTCCAAATCATGTCCAATCAACTGAATTTACCACAGGTGGACTCCAATTAAGCTGCAGCAACATTTCAGTTAGTCATTCCAGCTACTTTAATCGTTTTGTTCAGTTTTAGTTTTTCATTTCAGTTTTGTTAATTATTTTATTCCAGTTTACGAAAATGTTTCTTTAATGATAGTTTAAGTTTTCATTAAGTTTGATAACTTTGGTGTGAACATGGTCTGTAATGTAAGCTACTCCCGGGGAAAAAGAATGACAGAAAATAATAAGAGATAGGATCAAAGAATCCACTACTCATCTTGCTGCAGGTGATAGAGTATTGATTCAAAATCTTAGATTGCAGGGGAAGCACAAATTGGCTGATTGATGGAGCTCCATGATGATAATGTTGAAAGCCAAATATCCAATTTACCTGTCTTCTGAGTGAAGTCAGAAGATGGTAAGTGGCCTGTCAGAATATTTCACCAAAAGCATCATGTTCCAGTTGGACAGAAATTGCAGTTACCACCTGAAATTGACACTAATGCTAACCCTCCAGAAAGAACTTTGATAAAGAGGAAGGGCAAAGAGAAAACCCAACATTTGACCAAGGAAATGAGTGATGTGCTGAAATTCCATGACAAATAAGTTGCAGATGTACCAGGTTCTGGAAAAGACTTGTGAAGACGATGGGGATGGAGCTTGGATCTATGCGCATTCCAGAGGTGCCAGTGATCATGATCTCCTGGAACCTTCCTGTTGGTCCAGACCATGCAGTGAATGCTAGAGAACAAGCTGCATATGAGGAGTCTGAGAGCTTCAACTTAAGATGTTATATTGTGGAATACTCTGATAATTTTGAAAATACGGTCAGGCCATTAGAACTCTTCAATGGAGTTCAAAATAGTTCCCTTGAGATCTCTAAAATTTGTGTGAGAAATTCAATGCCAGAACCAATTGTTAATAAAAGAGATTAGAAGATATAGAATATCTCAGAGAATCATTGCAGTTCCAAACCATTTAGTGTATAATTTCTTTGGAGAACCAAACCTAGGGACCAAGTGTCCAGTTTGATATCGTTTTACACAACAACAACATTTATTTATATAGCACATTTTCATACAAATAATGTAGCTCAAAGTGCTTTACATGATGAAGAAAAGATAAATAAAAGACAAAGTAAGAATTAAAATAAGACAACACTAATTAACATATATAATTATACATATAAGAGTAAGGTCTGATGGCCAGGGAGGACAGAAAAAACAAACGAAAAAATAAAATCTGCAGGGGTTCCACACCATGAGACCTCCCAGCCCCCTCTGGGCATTCTACCTAACATAAATGAAACAGTCCCCTTTGTATTTAGGGTTCTCATGGAAGGACTTCATGATGATGGTCATCATATAGGAATTATAGTAATTTTACGACAAGGTTGGAGGAAGCGCCTCAAACAAGTTTGGCCAATATTTCTCTGCTGAAGTCACTCAGTCAACCCCCTCAGGAAAGCCAGACTGTGTAACTGCCAAGCTCCCGGAGCACCCCCCACAGGATTTCCCGAGGGACATGGTCGAACGCCTTTTCCAAGTCCACAAAACACATGTAGACTGGTTGGGCAAACTCCTTTGCACCCTCCAGGGTTCTGCTAAGGGTGTAGAGCTGGTCCACTATTCCGTGACCAGGAAGAAAAACCACACTGTTCCTCCTGAATCCGAGGTTCGACTGCCCGATGGACCTTCCTCTCCAGAACCCCCGAATAGACTTTTCCAGGGAGGCTGAGGAGTGTGAACTCTCTGTAGTTGGAACACAGCCTCTGGTTCCCCTTTTTAAAGAGGGGGACCACCCCCCCGGTCTGCCAATCCAGAGGCACTGTCCCCGATGTCCATGCGATGTTGCAGAGATGTGTCAACCAAAACAGTCCTACAACATCCAGAGCCAGAGCCTTGAGGAACTCTGGGCGTATCTCATCCACCCCCGGGGCCCTGCCATCAAGGAGTTTTTTGACCACCTCATGTGACCTCAGTCCCAGAGGTGGGAGAGCCCACCTCAGAGTCCCCAGGCTCTGCTTCCTCATTGGAAGGAATGTTAGTGGGATTGAGGAGGTCTTTGAAGTACTCCCCCCACCGACCCACAACGTCCCGAGTCGAGGTCAGCAGCGTACCATCCCCACCATATACGGTGTTGACACTGCACTGCTTCTCCATCCTGAGACGGTGGACCAGGATCTCCTTGAAGCCGTCCGAAAGTCATTCTCCATGGCCTCTCCAAACTCCTCCCATGCCCGAGTTTTTTCCTTAGCAACCACTGAAGCCGCATTCCGCTTTGCGGGGGATTCACAACAGGCGCCGACCACCTTATGGCCACAGCTCCAGTCAGCCGCCTCAACAGTAGAGGCACGGAACATGGCCCATTTAGACTTAATGTCCCCCACTTCCCTCGGGACGTGGTCGAAGTTCTGCCGAAGGTGGGAGTTGAAGCTACTTCTGACAGGGGACTTTGCCAGCTGTTCCCAAGTGGTGGTCAGTTGACCGCTCCGCACCTCTCTTCACCCGAGTGTCCAAGACATGTGGCCGCAAGTACAACGACACGACCACAAAGTCGATTATCGAACTGAGGCCTAGGGTGTTCTTGTGCCAAGTGCACATATGAACACCCCTATGCTTGAACATGGTGTTTGTTATGGACAATCCGTGACGAGCACAAAGGTCCAATAACAAAACACCATTCGGGTTCAGATCGGGGCCATTCCTCCCAGTCACGCCCTTCCAGGTCTCACTGTCATTGACCAAGTGAGCATTGAAGTCTCCCAGCAGAACGAGGTAGTCCCCAGAAGGTACACCCTCTAGCACCTCCTCCAGAGACTCCAAAAATGATGGATACTCCAAACTGCTGTTTGGCGCATACGCACAAACAACAGTCAGGACCCTTTCCCCCACCCGAAGGCGGAGGGAGGCCACCCTCTCGTCCACCCGGGTAAACCCCAATGCACAGGCTCCAAATCGGGGGTCAATAAGTATGCCCACACCTGCTCGGCGCCTCTCACCGGGAGCAACTCCAGAGTGGTAGAGAGTCCAGCCCCTCTCAAGGAGATTGGCTCCAGAGTCCAAACTGTGCTTCGAGGTGAGTCCAACTATATATAGCCGGAATATCTCAACCTCGCGCACTAGCTCAGGCTCCTTCCCCTTCAGAGAGGTGACATTCCATGTCCCAAGAGCCCGTTTCTGTACCCGAGGATCAGTACGCCAAGGTTCCCGCCTTCGGCCACCACCCAACTCACTGCACCCAACCTCCTTGACCCCTCCCATAGGTGGTGAACCCATGGTAAGGAGGACCCACGTTACCTCTTCGGGCTGCGCCCGGCCGAGCCCCATGGGTGCAGGCCTGGCCGCCAGGCGCTCGTTATCGAGCCCCACCTCCAGGCCTGGCTCCAGAGGGGAGCCCCAGTGACCCGCGTCCGGGCAAGGGAAAATGTTGTCCAGAGTTTTTGCTCATCATTGGAGGTTTGTTGAACCGCTCTTTGTCTCATCCCTCACCTAGGACCAGTTTGCCGTGGGTGGCCCTACCAGGGGCATAAAGCCCCGAACAACATAGCTCCTAGGATCATTGGGACACGCAAACCACTCCAGCACGATAAGGTGATGGTTCAAGGAGGGGAATGACCCAAAACACAGTTCGAAATCTACATTCAAGGCATTCATTCAGAGGGAGAAGTATAATGCTCTGGAATGGCTGTCACAGTGCCCTGACTTGAATATCATCGAAAATCTATGGGATGATTTGAAGTAGGCTGTCCATGCTTGGCATCCATCAAATTTAACTGAATGGGAGAGATTTTGTATGGAAGAATGGTCAACAATACCTCCATCCAGAATCCAGACACTCATCAAAGGGTATAGCAGGCGTCTAGAGGCTGTTATATTTGCACAAGGAGACTCAACTAAGTATTGATGTAATAACTCTGTTGGGGAGCCCAAATTTATGCACCTGTCTAATTTTGTTATGATGCATATTGCATATTTTCTATTAATCCAATAAACTTAATGTCACTGCTGAAATACTACTGTTTCCATAAGGCATGTCATATATGAAAAGGAAGTTGCTACTTTGAATGCTCAGCCAATGATAAACAAATATCCAAAGAATTAAGAGGGTTTCCCAAACTTTTTTATAGGACTGTATGGTACAATACCTTTTAAACAGTGGTAAGCCTGTGAGATTTGAGGCATTCTGACAAAGGCTACATATTAATAATACAAAAGGGGAACGTAATTTAATATATTACTCTACCAAGACAAAACATTTAGGGAAATGACAAAAAGGGGACACTGAATTCATCGCACATCAAGACGAAGATACCGGTGGTTCCAGGGTGAAGTTGTGAGGTTCCTGTGTTTTATAGCGGATGTTAAAGTGAAGTGCCATGAACATGGCTGAGTAACCTGTTGATCTGTGTGCTGCCTATGAGTTCCAACAAAGCACACCAACGATTTCATTTTTTATTTATTTTTTAATTGATTTTTACATGTGAGAATTGACTGTGATGTAGTTTTGACTAAGTAACTGAGTTCAGTTAAACTGTGGTGATATGTCCTGAGTAGTGTGTTTAATAAATTTTTTTTTTTTTTAATCCATGATTATATGGAGTATTTACCCTCCGGTTGCCTACAGATTTAGTAGATTTAGTATTTCGTATTCAAAAGGCATTATTTTGTAATATCATAACATCAGGTATAAATATAATTGATTTATCTGACCCATTGGTTATTTAATTGGAGTGTGTTAAATGCATATCCCACCAGTGAAATTTCACCCTTTGTCCTAAATGTGTTAGTTTACCAGTGGGATGGCAAAGTTTCCCTCACAAAGTATTAAGTTGCAGCTCTGTGAGTTTTATAAAGGCAACATCAAATTCCAGCTCAGTTGTACCATATATTGCCATGAGTACCCACATGTATGCATCCTGATATTCATTCATTTTTGATGCTGCTTGCATTTAGTATTGTACAAATTAAATGACACTTAACTACCGTAGATCCCGGAATACAAGCTGACTCAGTATATTAGCCGACCCCCTTCACTACCTACTAAATTACATGTATTTGCCGATGACTGGTATTTAAGCCGACCCCCTTCTCCAAGCAAAATTTTCTAAATTTCCTTAAGAATGTCTCTTCAGGTATATTTATCATGTTTATCGGCGAGAATTTGAGACTGACAGCATTTTTGATGGAAGCCAGGAAGTGATTGTGGAGATGTTTGGTAAAATTAAACCTTTGTGTTGAAACTATATACGCAAATACGGTAAATCTGTGGTGGATTTCCGGAAACTTGTAATAAATTTGATTAACTTAAATACGCAATACAGTGGACCCTTGACTTACGAACTTAATTTGTTCGCGAAGGCTAACCCATAATGCGTTCCGAACCTCCCACTGCAACACTTACTTAACCTTTTCATAATAAAAAAGGGTTGTATAATGTGCATAATTTACCAAAACAGCAATAATTTTTCTAATATGCTAACCAAAACGTTATAAAAAGTGCCTAGCCTACCAGAAGTAGGCTAGATTAACACTAGAATTACCAGAGCCTACGAAAAAACTCGTAAATCCGTCCCACCTTAAATCGCTTCTTAAAACCGTTCTCACCTCTCCGCCAGCCTCCTTTGTCCTGTAAATGTGCAGATAAAAACAAAATGCAAGCAGCCGGCTATTCCATCCCCCCACCGACTCAGAACGTGCACCAACTTCTCTGAGCTCATGCCTCGATTATCTGGGAGTGAAGTGGAGTTTTAGAGTGGAAATAATAGATCGTTATTTGGAACACACGCATTTCATGTGTGTTCCGCTTCTACAGTAATCTGTGCAAACATATTGTTAAAACAGAAACTTTTTCATATTTTAGTAATCAATGTTACAAAATGTAGGCATAAACTATAAAATGTGTGAAGCCTGACAGCCAGAGAGCAAATACACTTTCATACAAGGTTAAAAACTTTTACAACAGTTTCTGTTGTGTACTGGGAAGATTTCGTCACTTAGAGCACAGCAGACTTGCTGTACCTCAAGAGATCCGAGTTCAAATCCCCGCTGGGGAGAAAATGTATTTATTTTTAACCTTCGCCGTTCTTCCTGCCTGCTTGAACTCCCTGTCTATCTATATAGTAATAACAGTAATTTTATTATTATATAGGAGCTTCCCTGTCTGCCTATCATATACTGCTTTTCCTTCCTACCTATCTATATATATGTCCCCTTAGCTGTTTTTTATATATCTATTATACAGTGCCTTCCCTGTTTATTTATATATCTAGTGCCTTCTCTGCCTGTCTGTCTGATTGCATATAGCGCTGAACTTACTGCTCTGTACTATTCTGTCCTCCGCGTGTCCTGGAGTACAAAAGAAACACCACCATACAGCAACATGTGCGAACTGGCAAGATCGGGGGAAAAACACGCGGTCACTGATTACAAACCGCAAGATGAATGAAAGAGACAATATATGTGAAAACATCATAGCACTAATGCAATATTATTTGAAAACGAACAGCGTCAGATCAGGTTTGAATATGCGCCCGATCTGACGCTGTTCGTTTTCAAATAATATTGCATGTACTGTGCGTTGAAACTGCTGCACTGAATAAGCTGACTTCTTCTGTAACAGCGTCAGCGTGTATTCAAACCCAATCTGACTCTGTTCGTTTTCAAATAATATTGTATGTACTGAACTATTTTAGAATAAAAACATACATTTGATTTCAGTCAGTCTGTAAGAGCCACTGTAAATGCATGATAATTGTAAAGGTTAGCTTTTTTTTTTAATTCAGTTCCATTCTCTCAGTCGCGTTCACGATCCCCCATCTGACAATGCTGTTTTCACATAAAGGCGCTATTACTCAAATGTGATTTATTTGGAGACGCGCTATAGCTCAAATGTGATTTATTTGGAGACGCGCTATACTCGAATGTTATTTATATAGGGAAGAAAGTACAATGTCAAGTGCTCATTCAGTGTAATAGGAACCATAGCACAGAGAGATGTGTACACTGCAACAAGTACACGTGTTGTGAATGTAGGAAGGGTGTGTGGGAATTGTTAATATTTGAATGTGATGATTTTATATAGCACGGATCGGAAATCAGCAGTTCTTAGCATTGCAGCACACAAGCTGTTGTATCAACCACCTACTGTAACTTGCTTTATTTTTTCTTCACTTATAGTCTAGAATAAAAGTGCACTTGTTTTGTTATACTTGTACACCAACATATGTTCTTGTGTTTGAGCGACATGGGCATGCTCAAAAAAATAGACGTGTAATGCCACGAAAAGTGCACGCAGGCACTTCAGTTCGCAAGCATTGGTACGAGAATGCAGTCACAAGTACGCTTTATGTGAAAACATCATTCTTTAGGGAAGGATCCTGAAAACGACTGAGAGAATCCTTTAGAAGTATCATAAATTACATTTGCTGTTACACACTGAAATCAAATGCATATTTTTATTCTCAAATTGTAAGAATAAGAGCTGTTTACTTTTCAAAACTGAATTGTGTGGGGATCGAACTCATGACCTTTTGAATACTAGTCAGCAGCTGATACCATTACGCTACCGTGCCAGCTGTAGTACGTATGTGTCAATGTGACATGCTAAGGCGGCTTTTTTCTGCAGTTATGTTTTTGAATAAAAGCATGCTTGTTCTTTTATATTTGTACCTTTTGTGAAAGTGTTTGATATTTGGACTTCAGGCTTCATACATTATATAGCTTATGTCTACATTTTGTCATTTACTACTAAAATATGAAAAACGTTTCTGTTTTAAAAATGTGTTTACACGGATTACTGTAGAAACGGAACACACGTGAAATGCATGTATTCCAAATAATGATCTATTATTTCCACTCTAAAACTCCACTTCACTCCCAGATAATCAATCAAGGCATAAGCTGGGAGAAGTTTGTGCACGTTCTAAGTCGTTGGGGGGATAATAGCCGACTACTTGCAGCTTTTCTTTTATCAGCACATTTAGATTAACAAAAGACACTGGCGGAGAGGTGAGAACGGTTTTAAGAAGCGATTTAAGGTGGGACGGACCTACGAGTTTTTTCGTAGGCTCAGGTAATTCTAGTGTAAAGCTAGGAGCATGGCGGCGCGCACGGTCGCAGCAGCTCAGGGCTCTCCTTTTCATTTTTCAGTGCACTTTTTTGTACTTTTTTTTTGTCCTTGTTTGTGCACGATCGGTTCGGCGAACATCCGCTACACCGTCAGAACCTTATAGACATCGGTGTCCTGAGCCAGACATCTGTTTCGAGTGTTTTTCATCATACGCACAACATCCCAGACAACATAGCGAGACCAGCGGGCTCTCCGTGGATTGTTGTCGGGTCTAGGAGATGACACAGACGGAGGAGGAAAGCAAGCAGAAGCGGGGCCGCAGATTCGGCGTTATGCTAAGGCTAAAAAAAACAACCATACAAGCCCTATACAGAACTTTTTGTCTGCACTGAAGGAGCTGCTTTTAATCTCATTGTAGATAGTGTATAGTGACAATAAAAAGCATTCTATTCTAGAAACAACAATTTCATACTGTACTCACCATTTAATTTGACATCTTTGGGCTGCAGGAAGGGAGGAGGAGGAGAATGAAACGGAAGGTGGTTATTGTTTAGAAGGAGCCTCCTTATGCAAATCTTTTCTTTGTAAAATTGTCGAGATGGTGGATTTCGACATGCTGTACATATTAGCGAGATCGGTCACACAAACAGCACTTCTCTTCCTTCCTTAGCAATTAATTATGTGTCTTGCTTACATGTTCTTAATGAATTATATATATATATATACTAGCAAAATACCCGCGCTTCGCAGCGGCGAAGTACTGCATTCAAATTTTTATTAGGAAGAAAATTAAATCTTTTTAAACTGTGGGACAATATGCCAATAATTATTTGTTAAGGATCTCTTTGTATACCATGTTGTCAGTTCGGCCGTCCGGTTGTAACATGACCAAGCTGTGCGCTGAGCTTACTCTTGAGTATGCAACTTACAGTTGGCCATGTGAACAGTAATCTTGTCTCAAATCTCACAGCTTGGATTGCTGCTGTCATAATCGGTTTGAGATCCATGGTTTGTTTCAGTTACGACAGTAGTTGCAGGATTTGTTGTGTTGAAGTGACATTTGACATCTGTCAAGCGTTGTAAGCACACAACCGGTTTCATCGATAAAAGCACATCCAGCGTTTGAGAGTTTAAACATTCATAAACATCAAAGTGTCCACTACTGAAATCGTCACCTGTGAATCCAAGATGTTTAAGAGGCATTGGCGGTTGTCGAAAGGTGTAAAATATTTGGCCATTTCGGTACACTTGAAAGCGACAACCGAACAATTCAGTGGCAGCCATCAACTCACATGCAGAACCATAGGTGAAGGGCTTAAGCATTTCACTCTTATAGTGCTCCTGTGTAGTATAATTATCTCCTGTACCGTCATCAGTCCACACCTTGAACCTGTCCCAGTCATTCAATACATAAGACACAATGTTCCTCCGGATATCAAGAGTGAGCCTGATATGGCCGTGCAATATGTAACAAAGAGAATGGAAAAGGTAGGTGGTATCTCCGGGCATGGAAACCACTCGGTAAGTGACAGTTCTTTGATCGAAAGAATTTCTTGAATTTAGGCCCATAAGTAACAAAGACTGTTGAAAAGTTTATTGTGGCGGCCGACAGTGGCATCATACTACCGAAATAAGTACGTACATTGGTTTCAGTTAGTGGAGGGAAGCCGCCTACCAAATTTCGAGAAGATGGGGCCATAAATAAGAAAGATCAACATGGTGGACGTTGTTGACCGTTATGACCATTACGTGTAGAATTTCGAAATGAAACCTGCTTAACTTTTGTAAGTAAGCTGTAAGGAATGAGCCTTGCAAATTTCAGCCTTCTACCTATACGGGAAGTTGGAGAATTAGTGATGTTGGAAAATTGAGTATGGCGGCTGACAGTGGCGTCATACCACCTAAATAAGCACGTACATTGGTTTCGGTTAGCTAAGGGAAGCCACCTACCAAATTTCGTGAAGATGGGGCCGTAAATAAGAAAGTTCAACATGGCGGACGTTGTTGACCGTTATGACCGTTACGTGGACAATTTGAAATAAAACCTGCTTAATTGTTGTAAGTAAGCTGTAAGGAATGAGCCTGCCAAATTTCAGCCTTCTACCTACACGGGAAGTTGGAGAATTAGTGACGTTGGAAAGTTCAATATGGCGGCTGACAGTGGCGTCATACCACCGAAATAAGTATGTACATTGGTTTCGGTTAGCGCAGGGAAGCCGCCTACCAAATTTCGTGAAGATAGGGCCATGAATAAGAAAGTTCAATATGGCGGACGTTGTCGACCGTTATGACCGTTACACGTAGAATTTCAAATGAAACCTGCTTAACTTTTTAAGTAAGCTGTAAGGAATGGGCCTGCCAAATTTCAGCCTTCTACCTACACAGGAAGTTGGAGAATTAGTGACATGTGGAAAATTCAATATGGCGGCTAACAATGGCGTCATACCACCGAAATAAGTATGCGACATCGGTTTTGGCTAGCGCCGGGAAGCCACCTACCAAATTTCTTGAAGATGGGGTCAGCCTTCTACCTACACGGGAAGTTTGAAAATTGGTGACGTTGGAAAATTCAATATGGCGGCCAACAATGGCGTCATACCACCAAAATAAGTACGTACATCGGTTTTGGTTAGCGCAGGGAAGCCGCCTACCAAATTTCGTGAAGATGGGGCCATAAATAAGAAAATTCAACATGGCGGACGTTATCGACCATTATCGACCGGTATGACCGTTACGTGTAGAATTTCTAAATGAAACCTGCTTAACTTTTGTAAGTAAGCTGTAAGGAATGAGCCTGCCAAATTTCAGCCTTCTACCTACACGGGAAGTTGGAGAATTAGTGATGAGTGAGTGAGTGAGAGGGCTTTGCCTTTTATTAGTAAAGATATATATATATACACTGCTCACAAAAATTAAAGGAACACTTTAAAGAAACACATTAGATACATCAGATCTCAATATGAAGTTGGATATCTATACAAATAACGACAGGGCAATGTCTTAGGAACAAAAGGATGCCAAGTGTTTTAATGGAAATAAAAGTTTTCTGCCTACAGAGGGCTCAATTGTGTAGACACCCTAAAATCAGAGTGAAATGAAGATGTGGCAGGCTAGTTCATTTTTTCAAAAACTTACTTTCTCTTACTCAAAATGCTTTTCCATATCTTGTGTGGCCCCCACGAGCTTTTATGCATGCTTGACAACGTCGGGGCATGCTCCTAATGAAACGACGGATGGTGTCTTGTGGCATTTCCTCCCAGATCTGTATGAGGGCCTCCCTGAGCTGTTGTACAGTCTGAGGAGCAACCTGGCGGCGCCTAATGGACCGAAACATAATGTCCCACAGATGTTCTATTGGGTTTAAGTCAGGGGATCATGAAGGCCATTCAATTGTTTCAATTCCTTCATCCTCCAGGTACTGCCTGCATACTCTTGCCACATAAGGCCGGGCATTGTCGTGCATTAGGAGGAAAGCAGGACCTACTTCACCAGCGTAGGGTCTGACAATGGGTCCAAGGATTTCATCCTGTTACCTAACGGCAGTCAAGATGCCGTTGTCTAGCCTGTAGAGGTCTGTGAGTCGCTCCATGAATATGCCTCCAAGATCATCACTGACCAACCACCAAACGAGTCATGCTAAACGATGTTACAGGCATCATAATATTCTCCATGGCTTCTCCTGACCCTTTCACGTCTTTCACATATACTCAGGGTGAACCTGCTCTCATCTGTGAAAAGCACAGGACGCCAGTGGTGGACCTGCCAATTCTGGTATTCTATGGCAAATGCCAATTGAGCTCCCCGGTGCTGTCCAGTGAGCACAGGGCGCAGTAGACATTTGGGCCCTCAGGCAACCCTCATGAAGTCTGTTTCTGATTGTTTGGTCAGAGACATTCACACCAGTGGCCTGCTGGAGGTCATTTTGTAGGGCTCTGGCAGTGCTCATCCTGTTCCTCCTTGCCCAAAGGAGCAGATACTGGTCCTGCTGATGGGTTATGGACCTTCTATGGCCCTCTCCAGCTCTCCTAGAGTAACTGCTTGTCTCCTAGAATCTCCTCCATGCCCTTGAGACTGTGCAGGGAGACACAGCAAACCTTCTGGCAATTACAGGTATTGATGTGCCATCCTGGAGAAGTTGGACTACCTGTGCAACCTCTGTAGGGTCCAGGTATCGCCTCGTGCTACCAGTAGTGACACTGACTGTAGCCAAATGCAAAACTAGTGAAGAAACAGTCAGAAAAGATGAGGAGGGAAAATATTTCAGTAGCCTCCACCTGTTAAACCATTCCTGTTTTGGGGGTCATCTCATTGTTGCCCCACTAGTTCATCTGTTGTTAATTTCATTAACACCACAGCATTTATCCTGCAATTGTAGGTCCAAAAGCCATTTTAGAGGGTTGGTTGGTTGGAGGGATGTTGCCTTGCATTGTGAGAAAATGCTTAGTTTTCTAAAATGATGTATTTTTTTAGTACTGGAATACACTTGTTTTTTTTTTGCTGCCCTGGTCATATTTCTGCTTCTTTTTAAGTAGTGGTATTTACTGATGGCTGACACAAATTTAGTTCCTTAGCATTTTACTGCTTTCCCTACATTATTGTTATGGTGCATTTATGCACTCTTGTAACATTTGGTGCTCTGCATTTCACGTTCCCACTACATGGTTTTGCAGCCGGACTACTTGGAGAAATACAGTGTTGCTGGGGCTCGGCCGGGCACAGCCCGAAGAGGTAACGTGGGTCCTCCTCCCCATGGGCTCACCACCTATGGGAGGGGCCAAGGAGGTTGGGTGCAATGTGAGTTGGGTGGTGGCCGAAGGCGGGGACCTTGGCGGTCTGATCCTCGGCTACAGAAACTGGCTCTTGGGACGTGGAATGTCACCTCTCTGAAGGGGAAGGAGCCTGAGCTAGTGCGCGAGGTCAGAGGTTCCGCTAGATATAGTCGGACTCACCTCGACGCACAGCTTGGACTCTGGAACCAATCTCCTTGAGAGGGGCTGGACTCTCTACCACTCTGGAGTTGCCCCCGGTGAGAGGCGCCGAGCAGGTGTGGGCATACTTATTGCCCCCCGACTCGGAGCCTGTGCATTGGGGTTTACCCCGGTGGACGAGAGGGTGGCCTCCCTCCGCCGGGTGGGGAAGGGTCCTGACTGTTGTTTGTGCGTATGCGCCAAACAGCAGTTTGGAGTATCCACCCTTTTTGGAGTCTCTGGAGGGGTTGCTAGAGGGCATACCTTCTGGGGATTCCCTCGCTTTGCTGGGAGACTTCAATGCTCACGTGGGCAATGACAGTGAGACCTGGAAGGGCGTGATTGGGAGGAATGGCCCCCCCGATCTGAACCCGAGCGGTGTTTTGTTATTGGACTTCTGTGCTCGTCACGGATTGTCCATAACGAACACCATGTTCAAGCATAAGGGTGTTCATATGTGCACTTGGCACCAGGACACCCTAGGCCTCAGGTCGATGATCGACTTTGTGGTCGTGTCGCCGGACTTGCGGCCATATGTCTTGGACACTCGGGTGAAGAGAGGGGCGGAGCTGTCAACTGATCACCACCTGGTGGTGAGTTGGCTTCATGGTGGGGAAGATGCCGGTCAGACCTGGTAGGCCCAAACGTGTTGTGAGGGTCTGCTGGGAACGGCTGGCAGAGTCCCCTGTCAGAAGTAGCTTCAACTCCCACCTCCGCAGAACTTCAACCACGCCCCGAGGGAGGTGGGGACATTGAGTCCAATGGGCCATGTTCCGTGCCTCTATTGTTGAGGCGGCTGACCGGAGCTGTGGCCGCAAGGTGGTCGGTGCCTGTCGTGGCGGCAATCCCGAACCCGTTGGTGGACACCGCGTGAGGGATGCCGTCAAGCTGAAGAAGGAGTCCTATAGGACTTTTTGTCCTGTGGGTCTCTGGAGGCAGCTGATAGGTACCGCAGGCCAAGCGAACGCGGCTTCGTTGTTGCTGAGGCAAAACTCGGGCATGGGAGGAGTTTGGAGAGGCCATGGAGAACGACTTTCGACGGCTTCGAGGAGATTCTGGTCCACCGTCCGGCGCCTCAGGAGGGGAAGCAGTGCAGTGTCAACACCGTATATGGTGGGGATGGTGCGCTGCTGACCTCACTTCGACGTTAGGGTCGGTGGGAGGAGTACTTCAAGACCTCCTCAATCCCACTAACATGCCTTCCACGAGGAAGCAGAGCCTGGGGACTCTGAGGTGGGCTCTCCCATCTCTGGGACTGAAGTCACCGAGGTGGTCAAAAACTCCTTGGTGGCAGGGCCCCGGGGTGGATGAGATCGCCGGAGTTCCTTAAGGCTCTGGATGTTGTAGGACTGTCTTGGTTGACACGCCTCTGCAACATCGCATGGACATCGGGACAGTGCCTCTGGATTGGCAGACGGGGTGGTGGTCCCCTCTTTAAAAGGGGACCGGAGGGTGTGTTCCAACTATAGAGGGATCACACTCCTCAGCCTCCCTGGAAAAGTCTATTCGGGGGTTCTGGAGAGGAGGGTCCGTCGGATAGTCGAACCTCGGATTCAGGAGGAACAGTGTGGTTTTCGTCCTGGTCGCGAACAGTGGACCAGCTCTTCACCCTTAGCAGAGTCCTGGAGGGTGCATGGGAGTTTGCCCGACCGGTCTACATGTGTTTTGTGGACTTGGAAAAGGCATTCGACCGTGTCCCTCGGGAATCCTGTGGGGGGTGCTCCGGGAGTATGGGGTACCGGACCCCCTGATAAGAGCTGTTCGGTCTCTGTACAACCGTGTCAGAGCTTGGTCCGCATTGCCGCAGTAAGTCGAGCCCGCTTCCAGTGAGAGTTGGACTCCGCCAGGGCTGCCCTTTGTCACCATTCTGTTCATAACTTTTATGGACAGAATTTCTAGGCGCAGCCAGGGTGTTGAAGGGGTCCGTTTGGTGGACTCAGGATTGGGTCACTGCTTTTGCAGATGATGTTGTCTTGTTTGCTTCATCAGGCCGTGATCTTCAGCTCTCTCTGGATCGGTTCGCAGCTGAGTGTGAAGCGGCTGGGATGAGAATCAGCACCTCCAAATCCGAGCATGGTCCTCAGCCGGAAAAGGGTGGAGTGCCCTCTCAGGGTTGGGGGAGAGATCCTGCCCCAAGTGGAGGAGTTCAAGTATCTCGGGGTCTTGTTCACGAGTGAGGGAAGAATGGAGCGTGAGATCGACAGGCGGATCGGTGCGGGCTCTGCATCGGTCTGTCGTGGTGAAAAAGGAGCTGAGCCGTAAGGCAAAGCTCTCAATTTACCAGTCGATCTACCTCCTACCCTCACCTATGGTCATGAGCTATGGGTAGTGACCGAAAGAACGAGATCGCGAATACAAGCGGCTGAAATGAGTTTCCTCCGCAGGGTGTCTGGGCTTTCCCTTAAAGATAGGGTGAGAAGCTCAGTCATCCGGGAGGGGCTCAGAGTAGAGCCGCTGCTCCTCCGCATTGAGAGGAGTCAGATGAGGTGGCTCGGGCATCTGATCAGGATGCCTCCTGGACGCCTCCCTGGTGAGGTGTTCGGGCACGTCCAACCGGGAGGAGGCCCCGGGGAAGACCCAGGACACGCTGGAGGGACTATGTCTCCCGGCTGGCCTGGGAACGCCTTGGGATTCTCCCAGAAGAGCTGGAAGAAGTGGCGGGGAGAGGGAAGTCTGGGCCTCTCTGCTTAAGCTGCTGCCCCTGCGACCCGACCTCGGATAAGCGGAAGAGAATGGATGGATGGATGGACAGTGTTGCTGTTGATTTATTCCTAGTTCTTCTTAAAAAAAAAAAAAAAATAGCAATTAAAGATAAATGGCATTTATCTATGTTAAAAGAGCAAAATAAAAATATTTTACCTGTATTACTTCGATCCAAATGCAGTGCGACCAAAAGTGGCATTTCAGGCTGACCCCGTTGTATGTTTAATTTTAAGCAATTGACTAAAATGAAATGTTCGCATTTGATAGAACTTTATTTACCCCCCAGGTAGGGCTGGGCAATATGGAAAAAATATTAGTTTATATTGATACATTTCATAA
Source organism: Polypterus senegalus (assembly GCF_016835505.1). Taxonomy (NCBI): domain Eukaryota; kingdom Metazoa; phylum Chordata; class Cladistia; order Polypteriformes; family Polypteridae; genus Polypterus; species Polypterus senegalus. The sequence goes on from NC_053155.1 coordinate 166,891,216, forward strand.
TATAAAACAAATCAGAAGTTTTGTCCAAATTAAATGTTCCTTTTTAATACTAAATGAGATGTGGAGATATCCATAAGGTTAATTTTGGTTTAACACTAGAATTACCAGAGCCTACGAAAAAACTCGTAATTCCGTCCCACCTTAAACTGCTTCTTAAATCCCTTCACACCTCTCCGCCAGCACCCTTTGTCTTCTAAATGTGCTGATAAAGAGAAGCCGGCTATTCCATCCCCCCACCAATTTAGAACGTGCACGAACTTCTCTCAGCTCATGCCTTGATTGAGTATCTGGGAGTGAAGTGGAGTTTTAGAGTGAAATAATAGATCGTTGTTTGGAACACACGCATTTCATGTCTGTTCCGTTTCTACAGTAATCTGTGTCAACACATTGTTAAAACAGAAACTTTTTTTATATTCTAGTAGTAGATGACAAAATGTAGGCATAAACTATATAATGTATGAAGCCTGAAGTCCAAATAGCAAAGAAACATTTTCACAAGAATAACACAATTGCACTTTTATTCAAACATATAACTGCAGAAAGAAAAAGCCACCTTAACATGCGACATTGACACCAGTTTACTATAACTGACTCCGTGGTTCAATAGATACAGCCCCGCTTGGAATCAAGGGTCACGGGTTCGATCCTGCCCCTCCTTTTGAGAAGTAAACTGTTCTTAGTCTTACTGTTTTAGAATAAAACATACATTTGATTTCAGTCTGTAACAGCCGTGCAATTTATGATCTTTGTAAAGGTTAGCTTTTTTTTTTTATTCACTTTTCACTCTCTCAGTCGCGCTCAGAATCAATCCATACAACCCCATCTGACACGGCTGTTTTCCCTAAAGACGCGCTATAGCTCTGCAGTGTACCACGATGCATACTAACGCACCCCCCCGGTTCTGACACACAAACGCTGGCGAAGCTGCCTTCTTCGTATCTCACCGTCACTTGCTTTTCTTTTTATTCAGTTTTATTGAGTGTTCCTGCCAGTCCCCTCGCATGTTGCTGTATGCTTTTTCTTTTGTACCCAGGACATGCAGAGGAAAGAATGGTAAAGACCAGTAACTTCGGCGCTATATGCAATCATCAGACACTCCCCATCTGCCCGTGTCGCTCAAACACAGGAACATATATTGGTGTAAAAGTATAACAAAAGTGCACTTTTATTCAAGTGCACTTTTTCCATCGCTTTTCCTGTAAGAAGCAATGTACACACTTCTCTCTATGCTGTGGTTTCTATTACACACCTGAAAGAAAGACAATATATGTGAAAATATAATCGCACTAATGCAATATTATTTGAAAACGAACAGCGCCAGATCGGTGTGAATTTATGCAGGAACTGGAAATTCTCTGATGCGGACCTTCCCCCAGGGAAGAAAGTACAGTGTCAGGTGCTCATTCAGTGTAATAGAAACCATAGCACAGAGAGGTGTGTACACGGCAACAAGTACACGGTCGTAAATGTAGGAAGGACGGTCCTTGGGTGTGTGGGAACTGTTAATATTTGAATGTGATGATTTTATATAGCACGGAATGAAAATCTTCACTTCTTAGCATTGCACCATGCAAGATGTCGTATCAATCGCCTACTGTATCTTGCTTTCTTTTTTCTTCGGTTATACAGGTAGTTTTGAATAAAAGTGCACTTGTTTTGTTTGCGAAATGAAGTGTCTGCGCACTTTTCGTGGCATTACACGTGTATTTTTGAGCATGCCCGCTTGAGCAGTATAAAAGTATTGAAAAGTATAACAAAACAACGGGCAGATGGAGAGTGTCTGATGATTGCATATAGCCGAACTTACTGCTCTTTACTATTCTCTCCTCTGCGTGCCCTGGAGTACAAAAGAAACAGAATACAGACGCGCTTATAGCTCTGTACTGTACCACGATGCATACTACGCCCCGTTCTGACACACAGACGCTGGCTAAGCTGTCTTCTTCGTATCTCACCGTCACTTGATTTTCTTTTTATTCAGTTTTATTGAGTGTTCCTGCCAGTCCCCGCATGTTGCTGTATGCTGGATATGTTCATATGTATTGTCTCTTTCTTTCAGGTGTGTAATAGAAACCACAGCATAGAGAGAAGTGTGTACACTGCTTCTTACAGGAAAAGGCGATGGAAAAAGTGCACTTGAATAAAAGTGCACTTTTGTTATACTTTTACACCAATATATGTTCCTGTGTTTGAACGACACGGGCAGATGGGGAGTGTCTGATGATTGCATATAGCGCCCGAAGTTGGTCTTTACCATTCTTTCTTCTGCATGTCCTGGGTGCAAAAGAAAAAGCATACAGCAACATGCGGGACTGGCAGGAACACTCAATAAAACTGAATAAAAAGAAAAGCAAGTGACGGTGAGATACGAAGAAGGCAGCTTCGCCAGCGCTTGTGTGTCAGAACCGGGGGTGCGTTAGTATGCATCGTGGTACACTGCAGAGCTATAGCGCCTTTAGTGAAAACAGCCGTGTCAGATGGGGTTGTATGGATTGATTCTGAACGCGACTGAGAGAGTGAAAAGTGAATAAAAAAAAAAGCTAACCTTTACAAAGATCATAAATTGCACCGGCTGTTACAGACTGAAATCAAATGTATGTTTTTCTTCTAAAACAGTAAGACTAAGAACAGTTTACTTCTCAAAAGGGAGGGCGAGATCAACCCGTGACCCTTTGATTCAAGCGGGGCTGTATCTATTGAACCACGGAGTCAGTTATAGTAAACTGGTGTCAATGTCGCATGTTAAGGCGGCTTTTTCTTTCTGCAGTTATATGTTTGAATAAAAGTGCAATTGTGTTATTCTTGTGAAAATGTTTCTTTGCTATTTGGACTTCAGGCTTCATACATTATATAGTTTATGCCTACATTTTGTCATCTACTACTAGAATATAAAAAAAAGTTTCTGTTTTAACAATGTGTTGACACAGATTACTGTAGAAACGGAACAGACATGAAATGCGTGTGTTCCAAACAACGATCTATTATTTCACTCTAAAACTCCACTTCACTCCCAGATACTCAATCAAGGCATGAGCTGAGAGAAGTTCGTGCACGTTCTAAATTGGTGGGGATGGAATAGCCGGCTTCTCTTTATCAGCACATTTAGAAGACAAAGGGCGCTGGCGGAGAGGTGTGAAGGGATTTAAGAAGCAGTTTAAGGTGGGACGGAATTACGAGTTTTTTCGTAGGCTCTGGTAATTCTAGTGTTAAACATAATTTCTTTTCTGTCAGAAGTTGAACATGAGAAATGTAATGTAGAACATTATACAACTATATTTCAAATTAATAAAATAGGTATATATAATAAGCTATAAACTTGAAGATTTTGACTGGTTAGTATTAAGAGTTACAGGAGACCACAAAAAAAATGTACAGCTAAATTCTTTGGCCATTACCAAATAAATAAAATAGGTAATACAAAATAAAGTCTCAATTCTGACCAGTGAAAAGCTTTCAAGTTACAGGAGAACACACTAAATTTATTGGTCAACTCCAAATAAATGAAATCTTAATTCTAAAATCTTAAATCTAAAAGTAAACCTTTCAAGTGGAACACAATGTAAATATTTCAGTCAATTCCAAATAAATAAACTGGTATTAATACAAAATAAAATCTAAAAAAAAAAACTCCTCTATACTGTATCCTTTCCTTGGTATAGATTCAAACTTTTTAAATGGTTGGGAAACAAACCCACAAATAATTAGACAAAAAACATTCTGTATATACAGCACAAATTTGAGCAGCTTTCAAATGCAAATGAAGGACAGTATGAGCGAAATTGATTTATTCACTCGGTTATGGTCAGCTTGTGCTCCAAGGCAAAAAAAAAATAAGGGCCCAAGAAATCCTCATTGGTACAGTACTGTCTCCAGTGCTGTCAGTGTTTTGGACCAGACTTTTTCCTACTTCAGGTTGCGGTCAAGAAAGACAAGTCTGCACACTGCCTCAGGATTTAAAGCTTCCCTATGGCAGATAACAGTATTACCCCCTGTACTAAAAACCCTCTCACAGGGGGTCCTTGTTGCAGGGATCAAAAGTAGCGCTTTGCCAGGTGGCTTACTTTTGGGAATTTTCTGTAATAGATCTTCCATCACTGCAGGTGTCCATTTCCCTGTCTGCGTCTGGTTCTACCGGGTAAATGTAAAGCTCCTTTTCCGTTGTTTCTTTATCTCTGAGTCCTGTACTGATTGGAGTATGATTTCTTAAAGGAACTGGGTGGATAGCATGGCAACAGTTCCTTCCTCCTTTTTTCCTGCTTTTTTGACTGAAGTTGACGGGTCATGGTTTTCCTTCAGCATCTCAGACACTGCTCTCATTTTGATGGCATCTCTCTTTTCTGGCTTGATGTATTGTATTTCGAAGTGTGGATCCACCAATGTGTCGTTCAATTTTGTTGTTCTTTTTCATTGTTCATCAGTTTTCTGGTCAGCATACTTTTCATCAATGTATGCCATGACAGCCATCTTTATGTCCTTTGTGAGCTGTGTTCTTCAGAGATGCAGCATTGGGTTGGGGTAGGGGACACATACATAAGATTCATCAGAGAGTGACTCAGTGAAGTCCAGTATTGAATTCAAGGCTTCATGCATGGCCTCCATCACATCCACTTCGTGCATGGTGGTAAACCAAATGACTGGTCATTTCATCTGCACGGAGTACCTGAGAGATGGCGTTGTGCTGCTCTTACGCTTTTTCAATAATTCCTTGATGTGAATCCCAATAATTCTTTGATGTGGGTGACTCTGTCACCAGGTTGTGCTGGGGCATTTAATGCTTTTCTTGGGCAATAGGGATGTCTCTCCTCCTCTTCTAGGAAAAAACTGAAGGCAGCCACCACTTTCTTATTTGAAGTTTGTGTGCATAGTGACTTCATAGCATATTCATAAGCATAGAATGGCATTTAAGAAGAAGTACTTGATTAGTAATGAACAGTTAACATCAGTATTTAGATGATGTGGATCAAAATATCATTGTTCTTTTTATAAAAAAAAAACAAAAACTTTCACAACACTGCACTCATTAAAAATTCACCATGTTACGAATAATATAAAATAATCAAATACTGCTTCTTGTATACTAAATATTATTCAGTAACCTATTCACATGTTATGAATCTCCATGTAGACACCATTAAACTAAATTAAACTAAATTAACTACAATTAAACTAAACTGTTAGCCAGATTTATTCCCCTATTGGAAATTTAAAAGAATCCTGAATTATACAAAATTAAAGATACATCAGAAAGACTCGTGGCTTTCTATAATTCTTCAGTTGCTAATTTGTACCATGCATGTTAGTCTCAAATATGTCCTCACTGTTCTTAGACAAAAAGTAAGCATTTCTAAAGAAGGATCTAGAGCGCATCAACTGCATTGAATGAATGGAACATAAAAAAAAAAAAGAACTGACCATCGTGACTGATAATGCCACTATTTTGGAGCTACTTCAGTTTAGCTGATTTGAGCACACACTCACTCCTTGTATCGAATGCTGCTCTGAAAATTCCTTTTGCCTTGATTAAGGGGGGTGGTTGGGGAAAGAGCAATACATGGTCTAATGTTTACATATACACTCATGTACTTGCATTGGGAATTGTGATTGCCAGCAATTTTATTGAAAAAAAAATGCTATTTTAACTTTACCTCACTCATCACACCATTTAGCTGGCAACTTTCTCTGTGGACTGATAGAAAAACCTTGCCACCAATCACTAATTTCCTTTTGTTTTGCCAAGGTACCTACCCTTTCTGTATACTTTTACTTGTAACCCCTGTGATTGTGAGGGCATCATCTCTAATATTGTGTGTGGCACCACATTTAATTCTCACATCACCTCATTTGAATATGCATGTCACCTTGCTTAATTGTGCACACCACATTTAATCGTGTGTGTCACTTTAATTGTGCACAGCAAATTTAATTGTGTGTGTTAAAATTTTTTGTCGGGTGACTTTCTGGACCACCATTGAAAATTAAAACAGTTGCCCACTTGCTTTGCTGGATGAGGCCTGTTGCTAACTTTTTCCATTGTAGCAGTACAGCTTGCCAAATGCTTAAAGAGAAGCAGCATTGGACTTGTTAACACACAGACTTGTGATTGGTATAGTCACACTATGGAACAGTGAATTGGAAATGCTAGAAAGCTTTTTGGAACAATAGCTGGACATCTTAGCGGCTCTGCATATAGGCAACGAGATTGCCCCAGTACACAATGCTTAACAAACACATCAGTGAAATCTGCTGGATCAGACACCAAAAATGAACATAAGCAAAAGTCTACATATAGTAATTGAACAGGATAGAGATTCACAAGATGGATTTTGAGATTTTAAGAATCGATATTGAGCCATTTAAATGAAAAAAAGTGTCCTTTTCTAATTTCATTATTCAGTGTCATTTTATTAGCATCATTTTTTTAATCTTAATATTCTTAAAGTTTTTGTGGGATTTCAAGCTTATTCTTGCATCTTAATTTGAGCAGGAAATACAATTAAGGTTGTCAAAATAGATTTGCCAGGTATGTACATTATATATATGTATTATATTAAGGCTGCTGTGATTAATCGATTTACTCAACTAAACAACTGAAAACAAAAACTAATTAAATGGTATTTTCAGCGAAGTTTAAATACTTGAGATCAGCAGTACAGAGTAATGGAGATTGTGGAAGAGAGGTGAAAAAGAGAGTGCAGACAATATGGAATGAGTTGAGAAGAGTGTCTCCTGACATACTTGTGTGAATAGCTGCAATAGCCCAAACATTGGCATGTGTGCTGCTACTCCTACACTGCACCAACCTAACCTGATGTGGCTGTAACTCTCTGTTATAGCCATATATTTGGTTTGGCGTGCTGCTGTTCTCATTATCTTGGCTTTTTGTGTTGTCTGTCAAAAATAGATGGAATGAGTTCTATCGACATTGTATCAAACGTGTTATATTTCTATTGAGGAATTATTATTTTGCGATCATTATCTTTTTATCGCCAGGCCTGTGCTCAGGGGAAATTTGTCTTTTTACAGAAGCTCTTTAAATAAATACATAACTAATTAATTTTAAGTAAGTAAATAAATATATACACACTTTGGTCTGAACACTCACCAAATTGACTATAAAGCAAGAAAATTAAAAAAAAAAAATCACTTCTGACTTGGCTTTCACAGTCACAGTAAAGCATTTTGCAGGCGTATTGTTGTTGGTATGAAGGACCCCCAGTAGCGTTTCTTGACACACTTCTGATGGAAGTATTTTGCATGTGTCAGAGAGAGGATGAGCAGCATTCGTATGGCACTCAGATTTGTTTTACCTCTCTTCTTTGCTACCACATCCAGGGGTTCAGAGTGTCCTTTAATTGACCTTGCCCTTTTTTATTAGCTTGTTGATTTAGTAGTCTTACTCTGTCCTTTCTTATATAATATTCCTCTGTGCTGTGAAACCAGTCCAGCCTTTCATTAATATAGACTAGGTACTTGCAGGACTGGACCACCTCTACCTCTACTCCATTATGTAACAACTCGGATAGCTTTGTTTTATCCTTATTGTCTGACTTGTATTTTTGAGTTGGTAGGATGTTCACATGGAATTTTTGACTGAGCAAATTGTATCTACCATCTAAATAAGAGCTTTTGTGATAAGATGCACTTAGTTCCATGGCAATGAGCATTTGTAAATAAATAGACAGGGTGCTCAAGCAGAGCAGTATTAGTGTGTTGTTGGCCATCCAAGCATTCATGTGCAGAAGAGTATGGCAGCTAATTGCCTTATTAGCACTTTGAAGTCCATGAAAGGAGAGACACAGGGTCATGACAGTGCCAGTGCCGTAGGGTGGAGACAGGTGGTTGAGTTAAGTTCACAAAAGGAATGCATGGCTGACATATGCGTGGCAGAGTTGCTGCTTCTGAGCATTCAAGAAGTAGAAGTGACCCACAGCTCCAAGTCAGCTCTTACCTTAAAGTCATACAGTTAATGAAAATCAAGGTACAGTAGAACCTCTAGATACGATCACCTCTGTATACGAGAAATTCAAGATAAGAGAAAAGTATGAGCGAAAAATTCAGATCTAAATATGAGCATTGGCTCACGTAACGAGCCACGAGCCAGGCTGTGGTTATGCGTGACGCGTTTCCCGATCCGCCTTGACTCGGGGATTCACCCAAGCTGACGCTGCCAGCCCGTCAGCTCACTCAGTGTTCCTTGTTCTCCCGTAGCGTGAGGATCTACGCATTTGTGCGCTTGTGATTTCATTGTTTCGCTGTAGCAGTTCGCTGTATAAGCGTATCCAAAAATATTGCGGACATGCAGATGGAGAATAGGAGATGATTGCCCTAGAGAGAGAGAGAGAGGCAGGAGAGAGAGAGACAAGGAGAGACGAGCAAGAGAGATAAGGAGAGAGACGTGTGCGCGAGCAAGAGAGATAAGGAGAGAGACACGTGCGTGAGCAAGAGAGATAAGGAGATTGACGCGTGCGTGAGCAAGAGAGATAAGGAGAGAGAAATGCGCACGAGAGAGAAGAACCATCAGCTCAGTTATGCTCACATGACGCTCAGCAGACAAAGTGTATCCATACTACTTGTATTGCAAGACATCGCTCGTTTTATCAAGTCAAAATTAATTAAGAAATTTAGCTCGCCTTGCAAAACACTCGTAAACCAAGTTACTTGCAAACGGAGGTTCCACTTGTATATATTTTTTATCAGTGTTATTTGTTAGGAAAATTGATTTTTATGTTGATATTTTGGAGGTGCGGAACGGATTAACTGGATTTCCATTATTTTCAATGGGGAAGTTCTAGATACGAGAAATTCGCTATACGAGCTCAGTGATGGAACGAATTAAACTCGTATCTCGAGGTTCCACTGTACTTGGTTTTTTCCCCTAAAGAATACTGTTACCAATTTATGACCTTATAGTATTTCACAAAAGTACATTGAAAGAGGTCTATCAATCTGGTTAGCTTTTGGAATACCAGATGCAGCTGACAAGTACCAACAGGCCAAACAGAGTATTACAATTGAAATGGTAGAAGCAAAAACTCTGGTATGGGAGGTTTTGGGCAAGGCCATGGAAAATGACTTTGTCATCCTTGAAGTCTCAAAGCGATTTTGCCAAACTTTTGAGTGACAGGGAGAAAGAGGCAGTAATATACCCATGCGGTTTATAGTACGGATGAAGTGCTGCTGACCTCACCTGAAAATATAGTCGAATGGCGGAAGAAGGACCTCCTGAAATCACACATAAACTTCTTCATTTAACAGAGTCAGGGGACACTCAGCCAGCTTTTCACCTTCACAAGGATTCTTGAGGATTTCTGTGAGTATGTCCTGCCAACTACATGTGTTTTGTGATCTTGGAAAAGACATATAACAGTGTCCCTCAGTTTTTCCTGTAGGGGTATTAGGTACTTTGCCAGCTGTTGTGGGCTGTTTGTTTACTGTACAACAGGAGAACATGCTTGGTTTGTATTGTTGGCAGTGTTTGACTCATACTGGAGCAGATTGCAGCCAAGTACGAAGCAGCCAGGATGAGGATCAACACTTCCAAGTCCAAAATCATTTTTCACAGCCAGAAAAGGGGAAAGTTCCCTCTACAGGTTGGCGATGAGGTGCTGCTTCAAGTTGAGTCGTCTAAATATCCAGGATCTTGTTCACAAGTGAGGGAAGAAAGGAATAGGAGATCAATTGGCAGATTAGAACAGCGTCTGTCATGTCGATCAATGTTCCTTTGTAGCGAGTTCCTCTTAAGTTGAATGAGGAGCTCAACACACACAAAAATCTCCTCCTCTTAGGAAAATTAATTCTATTAGGAACGGAACAAACCCTAAATATATGCCACCCCCTTAAACACTCTATAATATACTCCCTAGAAAACAATGAAACGGAAAAGAAAGAAAGCAGGAAACTAAGAAAGCAAGGCAAAGAAACGGAAAAATATCTTATTTATAAAGATAAATAAGTATACAGCCATCAATAGTCCGCTTAGCTGCCTGCCACCAGTAAATATATTCACATCTACTTAACCTATATTACATCTATATACACATATAAATTAGACACACACACACACACACAATCCCCACACATTCCACAGTCCCTTTTATGTGAACTTTGTTTTAAAAGTTTATATTCACAAGGCCTGGGAGGTCTGCAGTGAATCCAGTGACCAATCCTGATGTGCGCCGCTGACACTTTTACTGAGTTTATATGTAAAGAAGCGATCTCACCAGCCTGGCGACTGTACCTTTGCTGAAGGATAAAGTCCGTCTCACCCGGGTGACTCGCCGTTAGCATCCATCTATGTCCGACGCCCGCTTCCCAACAGACAAGTAAAGCTGTGAGCTCTGAATATCCTTTTAGGTTAGCAGGCACTCCTTCTCTGTGCACCTAACCGTCCTTATTACAGAGTCTTCTTTGCTTTACAGCTGGCTGCTTCTTTCCATTCGCCTTCCCAGCTCTTTACTCAAACAGACTTTCTTCTCACTTTCCACTCCTCTCTTTTCTCCCTTCTTCCTTTTTTTAAAAAACATGCCTCCTTGCCTTTTTAAAGTCAGTTCCCCTTACAAAACACCATGGTACATTTTAGCAAGGACCTACAGGCGTAGTATGGCCCCCTACTCTCCTTAAAGAGATATCTCACAGAGAGTTAATTATCTCTAAAAGGAAGCAAGCTGCAGAAACAGTTAAAAGCACACAAAAAAAAAAAAAAAGTGACAACCGTTACACCTTACCTCTTCTATGGTCCCATGCTGTTGGTAGCGACTAAAAAAACTAGGTTGTGGATACAAGCAGCAGAAATTACTTTTTTTTTTTGCAAGGTGTCGGACTTAGCCTTGGACATAGGGTGAGAACTGCAGATTTTCAGGAGGAGTTCAAAGTTCTCCTTGGCATCAAAATGATCCAGTTGAGGTGGTTTGGGCATCTGATTAGAATGCCTGCTGGATGCCTTCCTGGGAAGGTGTTTCAGGCATGTCCAACTGGGTGGAGAGCTTGGGGCAGCTGAAGAGGACACTCTGAAGAGATTATTTCTCTTGGCTTGCCCAAGAACACCTCAGTACTGGAGGAGTTGTAGAAGGTGGCCGGGAAAAATGAGTGTCTGTAAATCTTTGCTTAGACTGTTATCTCTACAACCTAGCCTGGATAAGTGGCAGAAGATGGATTTAATTGATGGTACATTTGACATCTTTGCACTTTTTGAAATGTTTGTCTCTTAATTATATCATTATAAATGAGGCTTGTTCTCCATGCTTTATTTATTTTCAAAACCCTCAGTCTATATTGTTGAGGGGAAGGTGAGTTGGGCTTATTTTTTGATCATCATTGAATTTGAAGTTCATACCATCCAATGTCCAGTTTTTCATTTTTGAATATCTTGAGTCTGGGTTTCCAGGACATACTTCATTGAAGGTCCCTGTTATCTATCAAATTCCTTTGGCAAGTAATAATGCTACCTTTTTAACACAGGAATCCCTGAAGCCTACGAAAAACTTGTAATCCCAGGCCAACTTAAATTCGTTCACCCCTCTCCATTAGCATGTTTTTTTTTTTTTTTACACAAATGTTTCAATCGGCACAAGCGACAAGCAGCCTGCTATCCCATTCCCCACTGCCGTAGTTCAACTTTGACAAAAAGCTCTCCCAGCTCAAGTCTGTTTATCTGGGTATGATGATAATCTATTTAAATGTAGGATGGCAAGAAATGTTGAACACGTACGTAAAACTTTATACCCCATGTCAATTTTGTCATTAGTACTATAACATGAAAAATGTTTCTGTTTTAGGTATGTGTTCAACATTTCTTGCCTCACATTTCCTGTCATCCAACATTTACTTAGATCGTTGTAGACATGGAACACACATGAAATGCATGTGTTTTAAATAACAATATTTTATTTACCCAGTACTACTCCAGGCACCCCACACATAGATAAACAGACTTGAGCTGGGAAAACTTTTTGCCTGAGTTGAGCTGTGGTGGTAGGGGGATGGTATAGCAGGCTGCTTGCCGCTTGTGCTGATCAACACATTTATAAAACAAAAGACACTAATGGAGAGATGCAAAGAAATTTAAGTTTGTCCTGGTTAACGAGTTTTTTCATAGTTTTCAGGGATTCTGGTGTTAAATGAATTTTGTTCTTTTATTTCCTAATTGTTCCTTACTGCAGACAGTTTTGTTGTAATGGGTGATATTAATTTACCTAGTTGTTTCTGATTTTATTGAATTGCACTGGAAAACAGATTTTGCTTACTGGACAATTTTGGGTGTATCTTAATGGATTTTTGCTTAATGACAAAAGTCATCTTTACATTTTTCTTTTATGAACCTGTTTGTTGCAGCCACCTCATTTTGAAGTGGAACATGTGTGGCGATCTAAAAGTAGCGGCACTGCTACTAGGTATACCAAGTACTATTCTTTCATTTTTGAGTAGGGCAGCTGTGCTAAAGACTTGCATTAAAAAGAACTGACTACTCTGTAAACATTTAGTGCTGGAGCAATAAAGATGACAATTAAACCACAAGTTGACCCAGCAAAGATGTTTTTTGCTTCCTCTTCATATAAAATGTTCATCCATCCATCTGTTCATTTCATACCACTTATCAGTGTGTGCAGCATTAAGGAATTAAACACAATTTAACTGAAGGTAATTTTATACTTCTCCTATTTACTCATTGATATTGTCAACCTAAAATTTGTGTTTAGCTTGAAACTTTCTATCACAATCACCAAAAAATTTTTGGGAATCAAAACTTTTAAAAATTGTTGTCCTCTGTTAATTGTCTTTTTTATCTAGTTTAAGTATTTATACTTAATAAATACTAATAAAATATTTTGGATTTAATTATAAGAAATATTAGTCTATCAGCTGTAAATGTTTTAGGTGAATGCCTGTCTGATCATTTTATGTACAAGGTGTAATTGCTGTTCTGCTTACCAAATGTTTACATACTTTTGTTTATTTTTGATCAAGAATGAAAACATCATCATTTCTGGTTACAGAAGCCTTTTTACATTCAGATTTAAATATTAACTGAAGTTGTCTTTATTGTACTAATGTAAATAAACCCTTTGACTTTAATATCAAATCTTTAATGGTTTTATAAGATAGACCTAGCTAGACCTATTATATTTTTTATTTAATAAAATTCAGAGTTTTATATTTGGTTTACTTAGACATACATAAACATCTTTGAACAGATACAAAGAAAATGCATAGAAAAAACGGTAAACAGTTTATTTTCAGATAGTCCTTTTGGTTCCTGTTTCATCTTATGCTGATTGTTAGAATTTATTGGATTACTTTGTCAGTTAACACTGTACAAGTAGCACCACTGGTTAATAATTACTATCTGTCTATTGTTATTTGCTTCCATCTATCTATGATTTCACTACTGTTAGCACTAACAATCTAGTTAATGTCTTTAGCTCACTGAAACACTATTTACTATCTACTAGAAACATTTTAGGATGTCTTAATTGCTGCCTCTTCCTTCTGTTACATAAGATTGCTATTAAAAAAAAAACACAAAAGAACAGAAATTTAGGTAAATAGAAATGCTTGCATAATTGTGATCATAATTGACTACAATCTTGTTCAATGATTATTATTTATAGTGTAAAAGAAAAAAGTCATTTAGTCATTCTTGGGTTGGTTAAGTCAAAAATGCTGAAAAATATTAAGTGTGTCATTTAAGTCATTCATAGATTTCATTTCCCTTCATTCACAATTTTAGGTCCCCAAAGAGAAGACGTTCACGATCAAATTCTAGATGTCGAAGGTCACGGCATAGGCGATCAAGATCTCGGTCACGTGATCGCCGTAGGCACTCTCCTCGTTCTCGTTCTCAGGAGAGAAGAGAACGAGAAAAGGAAAGGGAGCGAAGACAAAAAGGCTTGCCTCCATTAAAAACTGAAACTCTCAGTGGTAAGTTGTATTTCTAGTTTTGATTTCTGGATAAATGAAAAGAATTTTATATAATTTTGGTTCTAGTGAATAATTGAATCATAGATACTGCATTTAAACTTGGCAAAACCACAGGTTTTTGTGGTGTTACCGCCTATTGAAACCCTATTCATGATGAAACTCCATAAACTGTATATGTTCCGTTGGTTAAACTGTAATATACTGTACATGCAAAATTTCATGAGCATTCACTTAGCTGTTTTGCAGTAATGCATGATTTATTTATTTTTTGTTGGTTTTCCTATTATGACTCTCAAATGAAATATTTGAAACTCTAGAAAGTCTGTATTTTAATTTGCATGAACAATAATGAAAATAAATTTTATGAAAGTAGACACCAGCTGTTTTTGAGTGATACATGGTTTTTGTGTTAACCTCTCATCCTGCCACACTCTCCCCATTATTGCTTCCTTTAAATCTCTGACATGGAATGTAACCTTTTCTGAAAGTAGGACCAAACCTAAATGATATGCCAAAATTAATTACCATTGGCTGAATTATTTTTATTATTATTATTATTTTTATTTATTTTTCAAAAAACAACTTGTTTTTCAGTGCAAATTTTGAAAGGCCTTAAAGTCTAGACCTTAAGTTGTATCAACTAGAGATACCACAAGAACCAATACTTTGGTACCAAGTTATAACTAGCTTTTGTACAGAATTTTTAGTACTGAGTTACAGTTATTACAATCGTGCAAGGCTAGAAATACTGCTAATGAATTACTCCAGAAGGCACAATAACCTGAGGAAAAATTACATATGAAAATGGCCCACAGTGCTGCAGCACCACATCAAAACATGTTGAAACTGAAAGGAACGGTATAATTGATTTCTACAGCACATTTTCATATAAATGGTGTAGCTCAAAGTGTTTTACAAGATGCCAAAAAAGTAGTTACATGCAAATATAAACAAACTCAAATTCAATAAGAATAATAATGCATAAATAGTGTGCAAAGTAAATAATGCACACTTGTATAAGGTAAATATATAATTAAGAAAAATAGAGTTCTTAAATATAGAATTGCTTTTTTAAGTCTCTTGAGTGACAGTCTGATGATAAACGTCAGCTAGCCAAGGTGAAGGTTATATCAAGAAATTTTTTTTTTTTATTTAAGGCAGGGAAATTTCAGCTCGCTATTGAATCATGCTGCTTGTTATTTTGAAAAAACGCTAATACACACGCACGGAGGCTCTTGTTATTGCTGCTTTTACTCATTATGGAGTTAGTTTTGATTTGTTGTGACTGATCAAATGCGAGTTGTGATTATTAAACCTGTAGTGCCACAGGATTGTAAGAGGAGGCAAAATTAACCACTTCTTAATTTAGTATCCTACACAGTCCAAAATAAGGAATGGAGGCTTTGCATTCATTCACTGACTGCATCAAGCACATTAGTCAGTTCAACAAGCTTGTCCTTCCCTTTCACCGAGATTATCCAGAATTACATCAAATTTAGATTTGAAGTTCCCTAAAATCTTGCTCTACACAACAGTACTCGATTTCATTTGTCCATGGTTCTTTGTGTGAAGAACTTTCTAAAATGTGTCTGTTCTTTTACTACTAAATCTACCTTATTATTATTGTATAGTTTATTTAAAGTAACGACGGTGATCTAGTGTACTAATTCCTTTCATAATTTTAAACACTCATATCACCTCCTAATCTGTACTTTCTTAAACTGAAAAATCCTTCAATCCCTCCGAATAGCCCATACCTGTTAGTCACAGAATAATTCTAGTTGCTCTCTTCCAGATTGTCTCTAGTGCTACTGTGTTTTGTTTTTTTTCATAATATGGAGAAACTGACTAGTGTTTAGATCTGGCAATGCCATGCTGATGGTTTATCTTGTGTACTGAAGTTTCTGGAAGCTGCTGTCACACTTTTCGTAACTGATCTTTTCCTAAATAAGGAGTGGCATTACACATGTACTTTGTCAGAATGCCTATGTCGATCAAACACAGGCAGCTCTGCAGTCTACTTGTGACTTTACGCTGTAGGAAGTTAAATATAGGTAAACAACATTCGATGTGGTGTTGATATAAGTTTTTCATATAAAAACCATCAAGAAACATAATTGAAATGGAACTTTGCATGATACCTTGGCAAGCTCTGTAAGCCCTTATGCTTTTTCTTGAAGAACATGCGTGTGGCAGTTTCACTGGCAGGATGACGTCCAACCTGTTGCTGTATCCAAACAGTGCCGTCATTCGCTTTTACACCTGGCGCTGCT
Source organism: Polypterus senegalus (assembly GCF_016835505.1). Taxonomy (NCBI): domain Eukaryota; kingdom Metazoa; phylum Chordata; class Cladistia; order Polypteriformes; family Polypteridae; genus Polypterus; species Polypterus senegalus. The sequence goes on from NC_053155.1 coordinate 166,907,406, forward strand.
ATGTTGTTCCTATGTGTGAGTGAATGTTTCTTGTGGGGAGGGCTTCTGTTCTTTTTCTCTGATGCAGAACCCTCATCCTCATCTGCGTTCACCTCTGTTATAGCACGTCTTTATTTGAAAACAGCAGTGTCAGATCGGCTGTTACAGACTCAAATCAAATATATAAATGTATCTTGGAAGTGCCCAGAATCGAACCGGCAACCTCTTGATTATGAGTCAGTAGTTCTTACTGCAGCACCACCCAAGTAGTCATGTCAGCATCGTACCCTAATCCGATTTCTTTTTGTTCAGTTATATCTTGAATTAAAGCACACTAGTTTTGTTATACTTGTACCTTTTGTAAAAGTGTTTATTTGATAATTGGACTTCACACATTACACAGTCTTCACACATTATACACTTCATGTCAAAATTTTGTCAGTTCTATAACATGAAAAAAGTTTATTTTAGGTATGTGTTCAAAATTTCTTGCCTCGCATTTCCTGTCATCCTATATTTACCCAGATCGTTGCAGACATAGAAACACAAATGAATGCTTGAGTTCTAAGTAATAATATACTGTATTATTTACCCTATACAACTCCAGGCACTTTACACCCAGATAAACAGACTTGAGCTGGGAGATCTTTTTGTATGAGTTGAGCTGTGGTGGTGGGGTGATGGGATAGCAGGCTGCTTGCTGCTTGTGCTGATCGACACATTTGCAAAACAAAAGACACTAATGGAGAGGTGCGAAGGAATTTAACCCTTTGAAAGGAATGTATACCGGAAAGGCCAGTTTACTGGCCTGCCCACCTTACTGTCATTACCTGGCAGGCCATTATACCAGCCAATGCTATATCATTGTCTACATCACATGCACCACTTGGTTTTGCCGACCCAGTCGCTTTTCGTTTTTGCATGTTGGCTTATAATGCAGAACTGAGAACAAATTCAATACAGTTTTAATTGCTTTATCATGCCAAAACATAAAAATCGGTCAAGCAAAGCAAAAAAGGCAGTAGGTAGTACTACAGTGGGTAGCAAGAAGTGCCAAACTGAGCAGTCGGCTGCTCCAAAACCTAGTTGTAGTAAAACGGGTACTGAAGACAAAACATGGTCAAAAAGGCAGCGATTTACAGCTGAACAAGCCAAACAGTTGCTGTTAGAATCTGACCTTTAGCTAGAGACTATGCTGCCGATGATTTTGAAGGTGAAATCAGTGATACAGAGGATTCACATAATGACTTATATGCTGGGGGCAACAATCCTGATAGCAGTCATATAACTTGGACAGCTAACACCAATCCATTCTCAGTTGCAGATGCAGAATTCAAACAATCTGAAAATGTTGGTCCAAAAAACATTCCTGATTCTATTTCAAGTGAAAGTAGGCCACTGGATTATCTGTCACTGGTTTGGGATGATTCAGTATGGGACATCATTGCACAGGACACAAATTGGCAGAGTATGTAAATGTGCCAGATGTTTTGATCTTGTTCACTGTCCCTGAACTGAAAGCATTTTTTGGGTGTCGAATTGCCATGGAGCTGTTGATTCATAAAGATAGATACGAACAGTACTGGAAGCAGAAGGGGAGCTGGATGACCACAATGCTTGGATTCAGTAAGGTTTTTACTCGGGACAGATTTTTAGCCATGTGGTCGATGTTGCACTGTGTAGATGAACAAAATCCAGCTGTAAACAAGAATAAGATATACAAGAGCAACAAATTTTTGACATCATTGAGGCTAACTTTCAGCAACACTATGTTCCAGTTTGTGAACTTTCCCATGACAAAGGTATGATTCCATGAAAAATGCATAAAAGTATAAAGCAGTACATTAAAGACAAACCAATCAAGTGAGGCATAAAGGCATTTCTACTGGGCGAGAGCGCAAGTGATTATGTGATGAATGTAGAAGTGTACACTGGAAAAGTTGATGATTCACATCTGCCTGCTGAATTGGGAATAATTGGTTACTTGATAGCTCGGCTATGCAAACTGTTCGAAGGAGAAAATCACTGTATATTTACTGACCGTTTTAACACTTCAGTAACTATCGCAGAGTACTTGTTGGAGAAACAATGTACATGAATCTGTGGTATTGCACTTACCAATAGAAAGAAGTTTTCCAAAGAAACTGTGAAGAAGAAGAAGAAGAAGAAGATGGAACGTGGTTCTCATTCACTGCTGTTCAACAGTAAGGCAGCTGCTATTTGGTGTGACAAGAAACCAATTCATTTCCTGGCAACCATATATGTCAGTGACGCAAGTGTCACCATTTTGTGCTACGATGTCAAGGAACACAAGCGCATGCCAGTCTCGTGCCCAGCTGTTGTAAAGGCTTACAATTCCTGCATGTGTGGCACTGACAAGAATGATCAAATGACCAAGTTACAAAGATGCCGACACCACTAGAAGTGTCCGAGATGTCTCATGGTGAAGTTCTTTGTGTGGTGTGCATTCAATGCGTATATCATATAGAACCACTACAAGCCACACAGCGAACCTGGAAAACGCATTCACACTATCCAGATGTATGTTGATGAACTGTGTCATGACTTGGAGCAACTTCAAACAATAGATGTGCTGTCTGTTTGAAAAATACAAGCAAGCAAAGAGAGTGCATCCAGAAGCTAAGGAAAACTGTGTACGGGTGCAAATCGTGTGAGATGTTTCTGTGCATTAGTTCTGTCAACCAAAAAATTGTTTTGAGGCATATCATTCAAAGACTCATGTCATCAAAATGTAGCTTCTTTGTCGGTACTTGTGATTATAAACTGTGCACCTTTATCTTATAGATAGTGTACTGAGACTCAAAATATGGTGTTATAATAGTGTATAATGTCACTTTATAGTAAAGTTTTACTTTTCAAGTTCAAAATATGATGTTTCAAAAACCATTGAAAATTTTTGGGAAAGGATGGGGTCATGGTTCAAAGGGTAAGGTGGCCCGGGATTAAGACCTTTTTTGAAGGGTTCAGGGATTCTTGTGTTAAACACTCAAAAATAAATGCAGTCTGGTCCTTGCGATTTGTTAGATTTCAACCTATTTAATACAAACCATACTTCACCCTCTACAATTTCCAAACTTTACACCGGCTATTACAGACTGAAATCAAATGGCAGCTTCTTTTTGGGCACGTACACCATCAGCATGCTACTATCAGATCTAAACACTAGCGTGGCAAATTGCTCGCGTACTGAAATGACTTTAGCTGCAGTTGGAAGTCACATTTTACTTATGGTGCCAAGCAGAGTTGTACTGCAATGCAGCAGTCTATTAGCCGGTGAAAGCGCTGTGAAGAAGCTGTCTGTTGCTACTGTCCTGCCTTTGTCCAGTCTGATAGCGGTCACGGGACATTGTATCTTTGATTGCCAGTAAAACAAGTAATTCTGAGCAGGCATCAGACACAGTGCTGCTCTTGTGTAAAGAATGGAGATAAATGGCATCAACTCAGAGAGGGATAGGCTAGTTTGTTGTACTACGTGAACGTCACTGTGTGAATTAAACTGAATACTCAAAAACAAGCGTGAACTTTTACAAATAGTCAAAATTTAAACCGGGTGTTATAGACTCAAATCAATTGTTTGTTTTTATTATATTGTACAAATAATAATAATAGCAGCTCACTACTCAAAACGCATAGTGCCTGGTCTTGAACCCGTGACTTTCGGGTTATAAGCCAGCAGTTCTTACCTCTGCACCATTCAAAATATGTGTAAACTCCCTGTCGATCGACATTTGAGCATGAGTTTTTAACTCTTTGACAGCCACATATAAATCAAATGCTTTCTTTTTTTCTTTAGTTTTATTCTTAAATCAAAGTGCACATGTTTATTTGATATTTGGAGTAAAACTTTCACACATTATACACTTCAGTCATTATTAGTACAACATGGAAAAAGTTTCTGCTTTATGTACAGGGCATCCGGAAAGTATTCACAGCGCATCACCTTTTCCACATTTTGTTACGTTACAGCCTTATTCCAAAATGGATTAAATTCATTTTTTTCCTCAGAATTCTACACACAACACCCCAAAATGACAACATGAAAAAATTTTACTTGATGTTTTTGGAAATTTATTAAAAATAAAAAAAAATGAGAAATCACATGTACCTAAGTATTCACAGCCTTTGCTCAGTACTTTGTCGATGCACTTTTGGCAGCAATTACAGCCTCAAGTCTTTTTGAATATGATGCCACAAGCTTGGCACACCTATCCTTGGCCAGTTTTGCCCATTCCTGTTTGCGGCACCTCTCAAGCTCCATCAGGTTGGATGGGAAGCGTCGGTGCACAGCCATTTCAAGATCTCTCCAGAGATATTCAATCGGATTCAAGTCTGGTCTCTGGCTGGGCCACTCAAGGACATTCACAGAGTTGTCATGAAGCCGCTCCTTTGCTATCTTGGCTGTGTGCTTAGGGTTGTTGTCCTGCTGAAAGATGAACCATAGCCCCAGTCTGAGGTCAAGAGCGCTCTGGTGCAGGTTTTCATCCAGGATGTCTCTGTACATTGCTGCAGTCATCTTTCCCTTTATCCTGACTAGTCTCCCAGTTCCTGCTGCTGAAAAACATCCCCACAGCATGATGTTGTCACCACCATGCTTCACTGTAGGGATGGTATTGGCCCGGTGCCTGGTTTCCTCCAAACGTGACGCCTGGCATTCACACCAAAGAATTCAATCTTTGTCTCATCAGACCAGAGAATTTTGTTTCTCATGGTCTGAAAGTCCTTCAGGTGCCTTTTGGCAAACTCCAGGTGGGCTGCCATGTGCCTTTTATTAAGGAGTGGCTTCCATCTGGCCACTCTACCATACAAGCCTGATTGGTGGATTGCTGCAGAGATGGTTGTCCTTCTGGAAGGTTCTCCTCTCTCCACAGAGGACCTCTGGAGCTGTGACAGAGTGACCATTGGATTCTTGGTCACCTCCCTGACTAAGGCCCTTCTCTCCCAATCACTCAGTTTAGATAGCCGGCCAGCTCTAGGAAGAGTCCTGGTAGTTTCGAACTTCTTCCACTTACGGATAATGGAGGCCACTGTGCTCATTGGGACCTTCAAAGCAGCAGAAATTTTTCTGTAACCTTCCCCAGATTTGTGCCTCGAGACAATCCTGTCTCGGAGGTCTACAGACAATTCCTTTGACCTTATGCTTGGTTTGTGCTCTGACCTGAACTGTCAACTGTGGGACCTTATATGGACAGGTGTGTGCCTTTCCAAATCATGTCCAATCAACTGAATTTACCACAGGTGAATTCCAATTAAGCTGCAGAAACATCTCAGGGATGATCAGGGGAAACAGGATGCACCTGAGCTCAATTTTGAGCTTCATTGCAAAGGCTGTGAATACTTATGTACATGTGCTTTCTCAATTTTTTTATTTTTAATAATTTTGCTAAAATTTCAAGTAAACTTTTTTCACGTTGTCATTATGGGGTGTTGTGTGTAGAATTCTGAGGAAAAAAATGAATTTAATCCATTTTGGAATAAGGCTGTAACATAACAAAATATGGAAAAAGTGATGTGCTGTGAATACTTTCCAGATGCACTGTATGTGTTCAGCAATTCTTGCATTTCTCGCATTTCCTTTAATCCTATGCTTAATTAGATCTTTGTAGACAAGGAACACACGTGAAATGCATGTATTCGAAATAAATATATAATGTATTATTTACCCAATACAACTCCAGGGATTCATGCATAATGTCGTGCGCACTATAGCATGACATAAGCACAAAAGCCGAATTGTGTTTACGCACAGAAAAATCTAGATGCAGGAATCTTTGCGTACTCCGACTTCCACATTCTTCCGCTCCATAAATCCCGGTCAGCGTGAAAAGTAACGCTCGTGTACACTCCTTCTGTCCCACCCCCAATTCCTCCCAGAATTATGCCTCTATGAATATGCAAATCAATATAAATCGCCCTTAAGCTCAGCCTTCTGTGAAAAGACAATAGAAAAATTAAGAGGGAAAATGGAAGAATTTCAGCGAATACCAAGTGGAAAAACATACTATTTGTTGGTTTAAACAGTCGTATAAACAACAAAAGGAAGCTGATCGCCTGACATAGTCGCACAGTGCCCTAAATAAAAAAGTTATCACATTCAAAGTCGCCGTGAAAAGGCGAGTTGTAGCCCACCGCCTGAGTGTCATATGAAAGCTTATTAGGATACAGAGAAACAAAAAGGCACACAGCAGGAACAAAACACGAGATGTCAACTTCAATCTCAAAATTTTCACTTTAATTTCGTAGTTTATTTTCTCTTTCTCTGACAAGGCACAGAATCCATTACATTTGTGATCTTACAGCTCTCTGAATAATTAAAATTAATATATGTGATATCTTTTTCATGATGATAGAAGTTAAAGCATGTTATTAAACAGGGGAATACGGTGTGTGATTGTGCGTGACCTTCGATGAAATTATTGTAGCAGTACTGTCTCTTTCAAAAGTACTAATCTCCAATTCCTGTCCTTGCTTTTCTTTCTCCACATACCCAATTGCCACACAATCAGCTCTGTAAGAGACGTTAAGCCATCAGTAAACTTACGACGACGATTCTTGAAAACTTTTAAGAAACATTGAAATATCGTTGTAGTACAAGTTTAATTATTCTATCCATCCAGTGTTGCGTCAGCCCCAGAAAGAATACAGCACAAGGTAGGATCAATCTGTGAACTAGCGCTGCAGAACCGTGTCCTCACATGTTTAATTATTAACAATACAGATCATTTAAATGAAGTTAAAGTTTTACCTACATAATAGAAGCAACATATTTTGCTGCATTTTATCTTAAAATTGATATTGTCATCATATATAAATATGCGCTTTATAAAGTTGCGCAGGTTGTGCAATATTATAACTGTGGTGCAAGTTTACAGTGGGGTAATTGTACTTATAAGTACAAACAGTTTTACAAGGAGCACTTGATGAACTGATTGACTGTTTCTGAACCACAAGGTCCGTACAGGAAAGGCTTTGAAACGTTTTGCTGTGGCTGAGGCAGTGTGGGCTTGATGCTGTATACTGATATTTCTCTTTCCGATCAGCTGCTGCTGTGATTCCTCACTCAGATACAGTGATATAAATACTCCGAGTGGTGCAGGAAAAAAAAATATGGAAAAAGATGATCCGCTGTGGCAACCTTTAAAGGGAGCAGCTGAAAGAAGAAAAAGAAGAAGATGGTGCAGTGAGAGTAACAATGCTAAAGCAGTTATGGTATTTGGAATACTATGGCTATTCCCTGGACCATTATATTGTTACAAGTTAATTACAATCAGATGCATTACACTAATAAACTAAACAATATGCGGTTAGTTTCAGTGCATTTATGAAGCCGCGGCAGGAATGTGGCTCTTAAGAAATAAAGATAAACCACACAGTAACAGTAGCACTGCTTTGATGCTGGGTGCCGGCAGTCTACAAAACCGAGCAGAGAACTTGCGTACGACATGGTATGAGGTACCATGGAAAAGTGCGTGGCTTTACACCAAGTGTAGGTTTTATACATCGTGATTCGAACGTGGAAAAGTTCTTACGCAACATTTCTGTGCGTACGCACAGTTTATGCATGAGGCCCCAAATCTCTCACCCAGATAAGGAACCTTGGATTGAGCTGGGAGTACTTTTTGCCTATGAGCTGAGAGCAGTCAGGGCTGGGGACTGGACAGCAGGCTGCTTGCTGCTTCTGCTAATCGACTTTTTTACAAAACAAAAGACACTAATGGAGAGGTGTGAAAGGATTTTAGGTGGGCTGGGATTATGAGCTTTTTCGTAGACTTCAGGAATTCTAGTATTAATCTTTTTTACTTTTGGGAGGTTTTTGACTTCTTTACTACTTTCAATTAAGTGCAAGTTCAAAACGTTTTCTGTTTCATTATTAGTGTATTGTAGTCCAGCTTTACCATTTCTAATAGTTTTCATATTTCCTTGACTGCTATTTCTTGCTATTTTCACAAATTTCTTTGGGTTATCTTTTGCCTTTTCAGCAATATTGCTCTTCATCTTTTAGCATTCCTAATATCCTTGTTATATGTTTATCATAATCTTTTATATGCCTTATGGTTAATGCTGGAGTAGTCTCATGCCATATACCATTGTTTTTCCATTGTTACTTGCTTTTAATCTTCTTTATTCACTACCTGGTTTTCCTTGCTTAATGCTTCAAAAGTTTGGAATGAATTTGTCCTACATTATACAGTGCAGTAAAAAACATATTTGTCCCCTTCCGATTACCTCAGTTTCTGTTTATATATAACACTTAATTATTTTTGATCTCCACACACATTTACTTTTATACAAAAGACCACCTGAGTAATCACAATGCACAGTTTTTAAATTAGAGCAATAGACCAATCTAGACAAGAACGGGCCAATCAGCCCAACAAAGCTCACCAGTCTTCTAAAATAAAATCAATTTTGTATTGTTTTGAAACCTCCTACTGTCTATCACACTGCTTGGTAGCTTATTCCATGTGTCTATGGTTCTCTGTTCTTCAGTGTTTGTGAAATTTACCCTTATGTTTCTGTGTCCTTGTATTGTATTGTTGATGAACTCATTTTAAAATAATACTGTACTAATTCCTTTCATAATTTTAAACATTTAAATCATCTCTCTCCTCTTAATCTTCTTTTGCTTAAAATGAAAAAGCTCATCTCTTTTAATCTATTATCATAATTAATCCCCTGTACCCTAGAATCAGCTTGGTCACTGTTCTCTGGACTTTTTATAGGACTTGTATGTACATTTTGTAGCTTGGAGATGAAAACTATATGCAGTACTTCATATGAGGCTTTACCAGTGCGTTATAAAGCTTCAATATAACATCCTTGGATTTGTACTCTGAACCTGACGTTCTGTTAGCGTTCTTAATGGCTTCTGAACACTGTGTGGCAGTTGATAGGGACAAGAGTCCACTGCACCTCTCCATTGTGTATTTAAACACTTTTAACACTAGAGTTCCTGAAGCCTACGAAAAAATTCATGATGCCAGGCCAGCTTAAATTTCTTCACACCTCGTCATCAGCATCTTTGTTTTGCCTATATGTCAGTCAGCACTTGCAGCAAGCAGCCTGTTCACTCATTCCCCACTGAAGCAGCTGAATTCAAGTCAGGCTCAAATATTTTCAGAGCTGAAGTTCTTTATATGGGAGTTAGATGTCTGGAATTGTATAGAGGAAATAATATATCGTTATTTTGTATACATACATTTCATTTGTGTTCCGTGTCAACAATGATCTGTGTAAATGTAAGATGACAGGAAATGCAATCCAATAAATGTTGAACACAACTAAAACAGAAACTTTTTTCATGTTATAGTAGTAATGACAAAATGCTGATGTGAAGTGTATAATGTGTGAAGACTGAAGTCCTAATATCAAATAAACAGTTTCACAAAATGTATAACAAAACAATTGTGCATTTATTGAAGAATATACATGAAGAAAAATAAATAATTTACTGAAGAATATACATGAATAAATAGAAATTATTCAATTTTAAATGTTGCTGTCAATCTGTTAAAACCAAAGCCCAAATATCAGTCGACATAAAGGAGACATGTCTTCCTTGGCTGGTGTACATAAAAACTGCTGCACAATAATAGAGGTTGTGGTTCGTGCCTGGGTCCTTCCCACATTTACTGTTTTGATTAGTGAGCTGCTATTGTTATTACTTTTATATAATAAAAACATACATTTGATTTGAGTGTGTAACACCCGGGGTAAATTTTTGATACTTGTAAAAGTTAATTTTTTTTTAAATTCAGTTTTATTCTCTCAGTGACGTTCACTTGGTACAACGAACTTGCTTCTCCCTCTCTGAGTTGATGGCATTTATCACCATTCTTTTCAAAAGAGCAGCTTGCTACCAGAGCTGATTGACACATTTGCAAAAGAAAGACACTAATGAAGAGGAGTGAGGGAGTTTTAGGTGGCTCTACATTATACATTTTTTGTAGACTTCAGTATCCATGCCGTGAAGTAAATGGACATGATGTGTAGATGCTCTTTGGTGTGGCAGAAGTCAAAAATCAGTTCCTTGATTTTGCTGATATTTAGATGTAGACAATTCTCTTTGCACCTAGAAACACATTTTTCCAGCTGGCTCCTATACTCTGTCTCATCTCTTTTATCAATACACCCCATACTTGCAGAATCATCTGAGAATTATTAAAATTAATACCTTTCAAAATTTTAATTTGAGTCCAGGCGTTGTTGATTTTCACAAGGTATTATGTATTTTGCTTAGATTCAGAGATTGTTTAACTTATGTTTTTTCATTGAGAAATTGTCCTGATTTTTTTTTTTCCCTTATTTATCTTTTTTCCACCCCTGCAATTAGTTTGTAGCACTACTTTGTGGGTGGGCCAGCTGGACAAGAGAACACAACAACAGGACGTTGCCAGCCTGTTGGAGGAATTTGGACAAATCGAATCAATTAATGTGAGTAAAACTGAACAAAAGCTTACAACTACAGAGCAGTGCATAAACTATACATATGCTTATGGATCTCCTAGTTCTACTTAGTATCATATCGTAATATTTGCTAATGTTATGTTGAAAGTCTTAATCATGCTTTTTTTGCCATGTTCACAGCTAGTTAATACTTTTCCAAATATCTTTTTTACGTGGTACTATAATAATTTTAGATTTTGTAAAAATGGACACTATTGTATACAATCACGGTAATTTAAAGGATGAGATATTAATTTTTGAAATTAACGCTGTTTACTTCTTAATGGTAGGTTTATTTGGTCTAGACTTCTGCTTTTCAAATGAAGCTGTACTTAATATTTTTAAGATGAAAAGTATGTCCTTGAGGATTATAAATTGCACCCAAAAGGGCAGCTCTCCAAGCTTAAGACAAGTGCCTTGTACCTTTGCAGATATGTCCTCTCCAGTTAAGCCTATATTGTCTCATAGCATATTATCTTTGTTTCAGTTTTAAGACTGTAACAGTTAAATTAAATTGGAAGTAATCACTTTTTTTCAGTTTTTACCATGTCTTCACTCTCCACAGTATTATTTTTGGAGTTGCATAAGCAACAGTTACATGTAAGAGATAATATGGAAATGGTTGCAAGCACTCTGAGTGGAAATCACAAATTTGTAATTAAGTGTGATTCTGGATATCTAACACAAATAATCAGTGTAAATGAAATAATGCAAAAATGCACAATTTTATTTAAATTAAATGAAAATATGTTATTGCTGTTCATTCCATTAACCTTTTCAATATTTCCTGCATTGTGAAACTCTAATTACTAGCATAAAGACTGAATGTCAGTATTGTGGTCTAATGGTTGCTGCACTGTAGCAGACTATTGGTTCAGTTATGTTGTTTTGTGCCTGTTTTTTATCTTTTAAATAGTTATGTCATTTCCTTTTTTACCAGTCTGTCAGTAGTTCTTTCTATAAAATGCTTTATAATATCTGTTAAAACCTTTGTAATTTTTTCTGTTATTGCCTTTGGAATTCAATGGGAGATTTGTGTATTGCCTGCTCTGGAAATCTCAGATTGGTGTTTGGCCCTGTCTGTCTACAGCTCATGCATGCAACTACCATTAATGCCCTGTGTGCTGCTAATATCCCAGATTAATTAAATGCTCAGAAAGTAAGGAAAGAGACGTCTACTTCAATTATGCTTGAGGCAGAGAAGTTTTAAACCAACATTGCCAAAAATCCTTACAAGCATCACACAGTCCTTGTGTGTGTGTGTGTGTGTGTCTCTCTCTGTCTCTCTCTCGTGTGTGTGTGTGTGTGTGCGTGCCCACGTGCGTGTCTGTCTGTCTGTCTCTCTCTCTCTCTCTCGTGCGCGTGTGTGTCTCTCTCTCCTCTTGTGGGCAATCGTCTTCTATTCTCTGTCTTGAGTTTACGTGCCTCACTCATATAGTCAACATCCATACGAGCATATACTGTTTACTACAGCATTGTGACTGTGTGTGTGTGTGCGTGTGTGTGTGCTGTGAAGTACAAGTGCCCGTCTTGCTCCTCAAAACATGAAGCGGAGTCTCAGTACTTCTAACAACAAAACCAGCTTTATTCAGCTTGAAACAGCAACAGCATGGTTATTTATTGTAGTGGGATCTGCCACTCTCCTATACACAAGACATAGCAGTCGGACAGGGTTGCCGCCAAGCAGTACTGTGCCCTGCGCATTTATAATGTTCCTTGTATCACCCATCGATGGCAGGCGCTTATAGCATGTCCACAATCTTTTTGGATACGCTTTTACGGTGAACTGCTACAGCGCTGGGAGTCTGCGATTGCTTTTTATGACACTCTTCCACATGTCGTCCCGTTGGGTGGAATCCCACAAGAGTTTAGAAACTCACTTACACCAGCCATGATTCTTTTCAAAGGTAAAGTGCAGGTTAATTTGTTTTATGTATTTTTACTTCATATTTTGTATTAATCATTTTTATATGAATAGTTTTGGGTTGTGGAACGAATCATCTGAGTTTCCATTATTTCTTATGGGGAAATTCACTTTGGTATTCTAGTGTTTTGGACTGCAAGCACGTTTCTGGAACGAATTATGCTCGCAAACCAAGGTTCCACTGTATAAGTAAAGTGAGTTTTCAGCAAAGGATTAAATGGTTAATTCAACAAAATAAAAAGCTGTACTTGGGAGTCATGAGGTTGTTAAATGATCGCAATCCAAAGCAGGTTTGGAAAGGTCTGAAAAGAATTGCAGAACTGGATTCTATAAAAAATGTGAACTTTTCCAGTGGACAAGGAGCACAAGCTTTTAGCAGATGAATCATTAGACTAACTTTGAAACCAATGATTTTAGTACCCATAATGCTTAAGTAAGGGAATTGATTTTTAAAAATAGCGAAAATATTTCTGGAATATAGCTTAGTATAATTAAAGTGAAGAAACCTTTGTGGGTATGTAAAACCAACAAAACGGCGGAACCAGATGCCATATCAGGTTGTCCTTTGAAGTCTATTTTCAAATAGCTCTCTCCAGTTTTTCATATATTTTTTAACTGGACTTTGAGCTGTACTATTGTACCTGAGCTGTGGAAACAGTCAATCGTTGTCCCAGTTCCAGGCCGTGCAGTCATTTTAAAACTACAGACTAGTGGCACTAGTGTCCATTCCAATAAACTGCTTTGAACACTTAGTGAAAAACATTTTAATGACAGATAAAGCCTTTTCAAGAAAACCACCAACCTCCACCAAATATAACAGTGCTTTAGCTTATAAAGGCAGAGATAATTTGTATAAGATAAGTTGTAAAACACCTCTTTCTCATGTTTAACAGAATTGTTTAGTCCATCTCACATCCTGTGTATGGATATGAAAGGTACCAAAATACCTGGATAGTTTAAATGGAGATTAAAATTATGCAGTGTGCTCCAAAAGACCTTCACTAGTGTATTGTATAACTTAGGAATTAACCTCTCTTGACTTGTACTGCACACATCTAGCTTTGTTACTTTAAATCATGTTAACCTTCTAAATCACTGTTGGCCTGAATATAGTGAATTTTCAAGTGTCAGATAGACTTTTATGTATTTAAATGTAACAATTATGCACTCCTCGTTTAACATCACCTAATTTTCAAAAATAAACCTTGCACTTTAACCCTTTGCTTCCTGTGTTTAATCTAATTTTTTCACCTATGTGTAAATTACTCCTTGAACTTCAGCTTCTTTCAGTTTAGTCACCAGTCTCTCTTATGGGACCTTAAGAAACACCTCCACTTCAAGATAAATAATGTCTTATGCACCTGTCTAATTGAGGAAAAAGGTTATTTCCATGTTGAAAGGATAATAAAGTAGGAGACCCAACATTTGTGTAGCATTCACCGATTACTTAAATAGGAGAGGAAGGACAAGACAAAGTCACAGGCAATGAACAAGTGAAAAATAAAATTAGATTTGAAAAGCTGCCATTAGAGGAGAAAATAGGAAAGACCAAAAGTCAGTGAGCCATTAGCTCCAAATGACACAAGTAATGTAAGCATGAGAACAAGCTTTGCTTTTTTATTTGTGACATGTCTGTCAAATGCTATGAAATAACAAAGACAGGGATAGTTTGGTTATTACATGGAAAACATAATGAAGAGTTGTTTTAATGATATTCATACTCACAGTAATCAATTATGGATTAAATAACATATATACAGTAGGAGCTTTTACTGCAAATAGTTAATAGAAATGCAAATCTGAATTGTGATTTTTACTCCTCAGATTAAATGCCGTAAAACTAACACTGATTCAACAGCCAGTAATCAGGACAAGATTTCAAATATACTGCTTGTGACTGCCTGCTTTTATGGTGTTTAAAGAAGTGATGGAGCTTTCTCTAGACACTGTACTGTGTTCACAAGATAATTAATCTGGAATAAACTGATTACAATATACAGACACTCATCACTTAAAGACAGAGTTCCTTTCATATGACTAGGTCATCAAGTGAATTAGTTGATAAGTGAGGAGCCTCCCTTGTTTTCCTGATAAGTATGTTTCAAGTATACTCTATACTGATAGTGGGTTTGTGTTAGATATTGTACAATAGTAAACAGGATACATGTGCTTACTAACCTGCTTCACTACCCATGGGTTCTTAGAGCGATAGATGAGGAAAGGCTTTAACTTCAACCCAGCAACATTTCCTCCCAACAACACTGTGACCCTGTCCTTAAAATCCTTGAAACGTAATGTTGTTTTAGCAACTTTGTGTATGTAGGACCTTTTGGGTATTTGCTTCCAAAAAAGTCCATTTTCATCCATAATGAAGATTTGTTCTGGACGGTTCCTGCCTTTCTCAATGATTTCATCAAAATGGTGAAGAAATTTTTCCACTGCTTCTATGTCCAAGCTTGCTGCTTCACCGCTGATACTCCATCTATGCAGTTTGACTCTGACAAAACTGATATGACTTGCTGTAAATGGTTCTGTGATTCTTTGCCTTTGCACGTCTTCAGGTCTCAGATACTGCATTCCCTGGGTTGAATTATTAAGAAGCTCATCTTTTTTTTTTTTCTATCTGATCATCGAACCAGATCGCCAGTAACTTTTCCAATTCTTAAATGACCTCTTGTACTATGTGATGCACACTAATGTACAAATTTATATATGAAATATGTGATACTGAGATGCAAGGTGAGATATTTGACGCTGAGACGCCGCTGTGCTGTTTCCACAACCAACATTCTCTTGCAATGTAAAATGCTGACTGTTTGGACAGCTGGTCATAAGGCCACACAGTCATTAAACAGGTAGGTTGTTAGGTGAGGAGTTGCACAATAAACAAAAGGCAAAATATGTGCTATAGGAGTTTTTGATTGATAATCCATAAGACATCCATCCTGGGACATCAGATTGATGCAGTGAATGGGCTGTAGGATCTCAGTTGCACGTTCTGGTCGGGATGACAGAAATTACACATAAATCTGTATAATTTATGAATAAGGTTCATAAATCGGCGAAAGTATACATTTACACTTAACTTTCTCTGTTGTGAATAGAAACACGGCTAAAGAGTTGCTTTCACAAATAAGTTAGACACACTTGTTGAAATTAGCAAAATAATACATTTTATTTATAAATAAACATAAGGATAATAGAAGATGGACATATGCAAATATATAGATATAGATAGACAAAAGAAACTAACAATACAAAACATAAAATTATGAAAGCTTAGTTTAACTTTTTCTCTCTTATAGAAAAAGACATGTAACTTATCAGTTTTATCTGTTGGCTTAGGTAGAACTTTTCTCTCTTAAAGAAAAAATGCACGTGACTTATGAATCCTGAATTTTTCATTCATGTGGTTAAAATGGACAATTTCTCCGGCTGGTTATGAAGTTTATATTGGTGGCAAGTGGCATTCATTTGCTTATAGCAGCTAGCTTTTGCTCTGGCTCAGGGACCACCCCCCGACCACACACAGTTTTGTATCTCAGTGTGTATGTGACTGTGTGATGTGCTGCTTTGCCCTGTCCTTTTGGATTTAGGGTGGGAAACTTATAATAGCCAGAACTTATCCTTCACAAGATTATTATCTTTAGTTACAGTTAACACCAGTACCATAGTACATTAGCTGCCTTTGTCCTATTAAATCACAGTTAAAAATTCTTGTGTGTCTGCTTATATCCCTTCAGCGGTATCTTTTACAGGTACCAAAACTTTACACTCGCTGTTACAGACTCAAATCAAATGGATGTTTTTATTATAGTAATAATAATAGCAGCTCACTACTCAAGATGTGGAGCACCTGGATTCAAACTCTGAATCGTTTGGTTATAAGGCAGCAGTTCTTACCTCTACACCATCCAAGAAGACTTTCTGTCGATTGACATTTGAGCTTGGGTTTGTAACAGCAATACAGTGCATCTGGAAAGTCCAAATCCAGCGCATCACTTTTTCCACATTTTGTTATGTTACAGCCTTATTCCAAAATGGATTAAATTCATTTTTTTCCTCAGAATTCTACACTCAAAACCCCATAATGACAACGTGAAAAAAGTTTACTTGAGATTTTTCTAAATTTATTAAAAATAAAAAAAATGAGAAAGCACATGTACAGAAGTATTCACAGCCTTTGCCCTGAAGCTCAAAATTGAGCTCAGGTGCATCCTGTTTCCCCTGATCATCCTTGAGATGTTTCTGCAGCTTAATTGCAGTCCACCTGTGGTAAATTCAGTTGATTGGACATGATTTGGAAAGGCACACACACCTGTCTATATAAGGTCCCACAGTTGACAGTTCATGTCAGAGCACAAACCAAGCATGAAGTCATAGGAATTGTCTGTAAACCTCCGAGACAGGATTGTCTCGAGGAACAAATCTGGGGAAGGTTACAGAAAAATTTCTGCTGCTTTGAAGGTCCCAATGAGCACAGTGGCCTCCATCATCCATAAGTGGAAGAAGTTTGAAACCACCAGGACTCTTCCTAGAGCTGGCCGGCCATCTAAGCTGAGCGATCGGGGGAGGCGTTAGTTAGGGAGGTGACCAAGAACCCGATGGTCACTCTGTCAGAGCTCCAGAGGTCCTCTGTGGATAGAGGAGAACCTTTCAGAAGGACAACCATCTCTGCAGCAATCCACCAATCAGGCCTGTATGGTAGAGTAGCTAGACAGAAGCCACTCCTTAGTAAAAGGCACATGGCAGCCCACCTGGAGTTTGCCAAAAGGCACCTGAAGGACTCTCAGACCATGAGAAACAAAATTCTCTGGTCTGATGAGACAAAGATTGAACTCTTTGGTGTGAATGCCAGGCGTCACGTTTGGAGGAAACTCATCACCAGGCCAATACCATCCCTACAGTGAAGCATGATGGTGGCAGCAGCATCATGCTGTGGTGATGTTTTTCAGCGGCAGGAACTGGGAGACTAGTCAGGATAAATTGAAAGATGACTGCAGCAATGTATAGAGACATCCTGGATGAAAACCTGCTCTAGAGCGCTCTTGACCTCAGACTGGGGGTACGGTTCATCTTTCAGCAGGACAACGACTCTAAGTACACAGCCAAGATAACAAAGGAGTGGCTTCAGGACAACCTTGTGAATGTCCTTGAGTGGCCCAGCCAGAGCTCAGACTTGAATCCGATTGAACATCTCTGGAGAGATCTTAAAATGGCTGTGCACCGACGCTTCCCATCCAACTTGATGGAGCTTGAGAGGTGCTGCAAATAGGTGTGCCAAGTTTGTGTCATCATATTCAAAAATACTTGAGGCTGTAATTGCTGCCTAAGGTGCATCGACAAAGTATTGAGCAAAGGCTTTGAATACTTATGTACATGTGATTTCTCAGTTTTTTTTTATTTTTAATAAATTTGCAAAAACCTCAAGTAAACTTTTTTCACGTTGTCATTATGGGGTGTTGTGTGTAGAATTCTGAAAAAAAAATGAATTTAATCCATTTTGGAATAAGGCTGTAACATAACAAAATGTGCAAAAAGTGAGGCGCTGTGAATGCTTTCTGGATGCACTGTACCTGGTTTAGCTTCAACCATCATCTTGGTCTTTCCTGCATTTACCTTAAATGATTTTCGTTCTGATCTTTCAGTTTTAGCTTCAAGTATTTCAATTCTTCTTCAGTTTTTGTGTAATAGAACATAAGGGTGACCTGTTTTGTCCAAGGTCAGGCAATGGGGAAAAATGAGAAAAAAATTCTCACATAACCCGTATTGCATAATCCACATTTTTTTTATCCATTCGTATGCTCAAAACAAGCAAAATGTGAGTATCTTTTACTTAAATATTATTAATGCTAATAGAATATTCACCATTGAAAATTAACAGGAAAGATGTGTTCCCATAATACTGTGCCTGTGGATTAAAGATCCACTTCTCCCCTTTCAAGAGTCAATTCAAAATAATGAAAAATGGACATGTAGATTATGTAACAAGACTTACGTAAGATTCCCCCCGATGTATGATTTTTTACATTGTTTGCCATTGGACGTAATAGGTCAACAAATGTTCCATTACATCATAAACTTCTCTCATTCTGCATGAAAACATGAGATAAAAATTCTTGGCCACCACTATAAACTACACGGGGTAAAGTAAAATAAGGTGTAATTTCTGGGCAAAGTATTCCTTTATTACCCAATTTAAACTTTTTAATTGTTATAATTATAAATTTGGTTTAATAAAACAAAAATAGGCATGTATGATTTTGTATCGGCTAAAAATGCCTTTATCCTTTTGAAGCCAATTTTTCATTGTTGTATTAAGGAATGTTTCAATAAACAGTACAGTACAGATGTAAATAGTTAAGTGTTTTGTTTATTTCAGATGATTCCACCTAGGGGCTGTGCATACATTGTTATGGTTCATCGACAAGATGCATATAGAGCCTTACAGAAGTTGAGTCGGGGATCTTTCAAAGTAAACCAGAAAGCTATTAAGGTGAGTAAGAATTCTGGAGGATGGTACTATTAAATAGTGCATTTTAAATTGTAGTTGTCAGTCATGGATTTACATTTACAAGTGCTCTGAGCCTTCATTTTTTACAACATTTAATTGAATATAATAATGTTAGTAAAAAGTACCGCCTTAAAATACTCTTATTAAAAGAAACATATGAGATATACAGTGCAATTATGGAAGCTTCGTAAAAATTTTTGCTTGAATTTTATCAGCTGGATTTTTTTACTGCATTCGTAATGTTTTTCTTAAAAATCACTTGTTTCATAAAGGTTGCTGTTAACAGTTTTTTTTTCTTTTATCCTCTAATAGATTTGATATCGATTTAGATCAGTTTAGATGAATATGGATTAGTTAGCAAGAAAGTGACACATTGAGAATAGTAAGTAAAGTAAAAGGGAAGGATAGAGGCAGGCAGGTCGAAAGCAAACTTGTTTTATTATTTTAGAGACGGGAAGTACAGTGGAACCTTGGTTCACAAACGTCTCGGTACACATACAACTCGGTTTACGACCAAAAAGTTCACCAAACTTTTGCCTCGGTTCACGACCACACACTCAGTATACGAACAAGCCAGTTTCCCTTTCGGTTGTGCGTGCCGATGATTTCTGCACGTGTTGCATTGTTCTCGGTCAGACATGCGTGCTTTCGCTGTGAACTCTTTGTGCTCTATTTCATTTCCCTTCCGGTTTGTACACGCTGATTACTGTATTTAAGCATGTGTTCAGCCTCTCCCTGTACATTGTTCTCAGTCAGCTGTGCGTGCTTTACCTGTGAACTCTTGTGCGCTACAGTATTTCGTGTGCTTTTGCAGTTAACCATGGCTTCTAAGCAAGTGAAGAGTGGTGAGAAGAAAGTTTTGAAGAAAATGAAATCGAAGTAAAGAAAGAAATTATTGAAAAGTATGAGCGTGGCGTTCGTGTTACTGATCTTGCCGCCGAGCACAAGAAGTCAAAATCTACGATTTCGACTATTCTAAAGCAGAAAGAATCTATTATAGCAGCTGATGTTGCAAAAGGAGTTACAGCGTTAACCAGGCAGAGGCCTCAAGTGCTGGAAGAGGTGGAAAAACTGTTGCTAGTGTGGCTGAACGAGAAGCAACTTGCAGAAGATAGCGTTAGCGAGGCGATGCTATGCGAGAAAGCCAGGAAGAATCATGGCGATTTGCTGCAAAACTATCCTCCTACAAGTGGCAAAAGTGAGGAATTTAAAGTCAGTAGAGGGTGGTTTGAAAAGTTTCGCAAGAGAAGTGGCATTCATAGTGTGGTAAGGCATGGGAGGCTGCTACTTCTGAGGCTGCGAAAGAATTTGTGAAAAATTTTACAAAATTAGTGGAGGATGAAGGCTACATCCCGCAACAAGTCTTCACCTGCGACAAGACCGGATTGTTCTGGATGAGGATGCCGAAAAGGACCTACATCACCCAGGAAGAGAAGGCTATGCCCAGCCATAAACCAATGAAGGACAGGTTACCCGTTTTGCTTTGTGCTAACGCTAGTGGCAACGTAAAAATCAAGCCGCTACTCGTTTTCCAATTTGAGACCCCTCGTGCTTTCAAGCAGCACAATGTAAACAAAGCCAGACTGCCTGTGATGTGGAGGGCAAACATGAAGGGTTGGGTTATAAGGACCTTGTTTTTGGAATGGCTGCACGAGGCTTTTGCTCCCACTGTGAAGCGATATCTCGAAGAGAATAACCTGCCTAAAAAATGCCTCTTTCTAATGGACAATGCACCGGCACACCCTCCAAGTGTGATCCACCAGCTAAAAAAACAGAAACCCAAGAAATCGCAACAGAGAAAACACCTAAAGTGAAACATCCCTCCATCGCAGAGCCAGACTCTCCCTCAAAACTGTAACCTCCTCTCTACCTAGTTCCTCCTCACTTCATGCCAGAACTTGACTCATGCAAGGTTAGTTTTCTTGGTTTATTGTTAGTTTTTGTATTACATATTTTCAGTTTGTAGCGTGAATTGTTGCAATGTTACTTTTCTCTTTTTTCAAATGTTCATTTTTTTCCCCTGTGCTTAAAACTCATTTAAAAGAAAGTGCTTACAGCGATCGCGTTGTAAGGGTATTAGCGTGAAATCCTGCAATGTTGCTTTCTTGGTTGCTTGTGGTTGGTTTTTAAATAAAGTTCAGATTTGTTCAAATGTACCTTTTTTTCCCCGTGCTTATAAAAAAGTGTTCACAGCGATCGAGTCGTAAGGCTATAGCGCAAACTCTTGCAACGTTTTCTCTGTTGTTCAAGGTTTTCTCGGTGTTATTCAATGTTTTTACATTTAGTTTACTATTACGATGTGCATTCAATTGTATGATTAACTATATTTGTGCTTAAAAATCTTTAAAAAAATATATTTACATACAGTTCGTATGGTCTGGAATGGATTAATTACAATCCTATTGGGGAAATTGTTTCGGTTTACAACCAGAGTTTTGGAATGAATTATGGTCATGAACCGCGGTTCCACTGTATCTGTATTAGATTATGGCATAAAGTGTAAAAAGCCAGTTAGTGCCTGTGGCCTCACTCAGAAAAGCAGGATTGTCAGGGTCCACACAATCT
Source organism: Polypterus senegalus (assembly GCF_016835505.1). NCBI lineage: Eukaryota > Metazoa > Chordata > Cladistia > Polypteriformes > Polypteridae > Polypterus > Polypterus senegalus. The sequence continues at coordinate 166,928,852 of NC_053155.1, forward strand.
ATTTTTTTCTGCTTTACAGATGCAATAGTATTTTAATTACATCTTATTTTAGGCATTATGTATTAAACTAGCAGCCATGTAAAACAGGGACTAATTGTTGGACATGACATGTTGCCTGAAAGTACTTTTTAAAGTGTTGGTTTTGAAGTGTTGTAATAAAATGAAAATCAGAATTTTGACAATTTTCATTTGTTTAATGAAAAAGTCTGTAGTCATTAAACAAAAATCTGGGATCTCAATTTTAAGTGTGAATGGGGCAGAATCAGATACAAAGTAATACTTTTAGGGTCTCCAGAGAAGTACACTTTTAGATTAGAGTTGAGAGATAAAAAAATACAATGTTGTGAAGGCTCCTGGTTGTAAGCTTTACTAATAAACATAATAACAAGCTAACCATTCAAAATTATGAAAAAGCTGATTTTGTAAGTGAAGCACAAAAACAAATCTCTAGTGCCCTCCATAAATGTTTGGGGCAAAGGCACATTTTTCCTTGATTTACCCCTTTGCTCCACAGTTTATAAAATTACAAATCAAACCGTTCAGATGTGGACAAAATACACATTGCAAACTTAAAGAATATTTGCATAAATTTAGGTCACACAATGTAGAAATTACAACACTTTCAGGGTGCCATACTGTTTGGGACAATTGGCATCATAGGTGTTTGAGATTACTCAGGTGTGTTTAATTGATTCATTAGTGCAGGGGTTTTATGTCTGGGCTTCATTCTAAACTTTGAAGTCTGTAGTTGCTAATGTTCAATGAAAGTTGCCAATGATAATCGAAGAAGCCATTATAAGCCCTAAAAACAAGAATATAATCATTAGAGACATCGATAAAACCTTAGGTTTTGGGAATATTTGACTGGAATGTCATTAAGAAGAAAGAACACACTGGTAGGCCAAGGAAGACCTCCACTACCAATGACAGGAGAGTCCTAATTGAGGTAAAAAAAAAAAAAAACTCTTGAGTTTGGTCTGTCATCTAAATAATATGTTCCTGATGTGCTTGACAGGTACTGTTTTGGTTTATGTTGTTATAATTATTTATAATTGATTTCATTATCTAGCACCCATTATCTTTTACATTACTTTTACTTTGTATATGTATTTTATCTCTTTTCTGTTATCAATACCCAAATTGCTAAAATGTATTTTAGTACCACACTCATTTTTTATTTCCCCCCAATTGTATTATTTCTTGCGTTTAGATTGCTTGGGCCCTAAACAAAGGAATAAAACCTGAATATAAGCAGTACTGGGATGTGGAGCTTGGAGTAACATACGTCCCCTGGATAAAAGTTAAAATGGAAGATCTGGATAGTTTTTGTGAAGGAGGTATATTGGACATTGAAACACTGTGTCCAGGTATTTAAATAAAATTAATTGATTATTTTGAATCCCTTAATATGTGCTTATGTGTTTGTGTTTTCTGTGTTAGGAGTTTAAACCCATTTTGATTTTAAATTTAAAATTGTGATAAATCTAAAAATTAACTTTATTTACAAAATCATCTCATGGAAAAATTATTTATAACACAAGGCAACAAAAAATATTTTTGTTAGTCATCAGAGACCACAACACACTTTTCTAAACCAGTTTTAAAAGCTGATTTCAGATCCGCTTTCAGTCTTTTCTAGTCACGTCAACTTTTGAGTTATGAGTAATGTTACTTTACAGTGTACTTGCGTGTAGTTTTTACTAAAACGTAAACACCAATGAAGTAAATGTTTCAATATAGTCAAATAGGCACACACTGTGGCACAGATATAGTGAACAGTTTCAGTCACTTACCACTGGTTATTCAAAAAAGCTTAGAGTAGAATTTTTTTGTGTACACTGTGTCTGGATTGTCACGGTACATCATCCCACGGTAGTCACCCATCATACTCTCATTCCAGAATTCTTGGTAGTGATGCTCCATTAACTGAATGTCCTGGTGAAAATGTTCACTTGCTCGTCACTTATCATACTAAGATTTTGTGGAAAGAACTCTAGATATGAGTGCAAGAAGTGTATTTTCGATGACAAGATGACAGCCCAGTTTCTCATATGAATCAAGCAAATTCTGAGCTCCTTCCTTGTATGCAGGAGACTTATGGGTACCCAGAAAGTTTTCACATAGCTACTTAATTTCCTCACAGACTTGTAGCTCAGCTGCAGAGAGAGATTGTTTGAAACCATCATCCTGCAAAACGGACTTGATCTGTGGACCTATAAATAAATAGGATCTGCGGTAATTGGGCGACATAGTGCTTCAATTACAATTGAACCACACACAATACAGAAGCTGTCTGGATGATTAATACAATTTCTAGGTATGATCACAACCAAAGTCAATCACAGTTAATGCCATCTGTAACATAAAAATACAGGCAAATGTCATTAAATCTTGTAATACGCTTAGGCTAATTATAACAAATATTATGCAGTATATAATTAGCATAATTACAAAAACTAGACAAGCTAGAGAAAAGCTAAACACAGACTTGAAATCAGCATTAAAAACAATACAAAACCCACATAAAATTATCTCTGATGTAAATACCTGTTGACCTGTGTAATCTATGCATTGGGTTTACGCAGATTATACAGTTCCCCATCCAATTAATTACCTTTCTTTAGTGTTTGGTAATAATATTATTCCTTTACCTTTTTCTCTGTTGATGAGATATTTAAAAATTTGTTAATTACTAACAACATAGTATGTGCTTCTAAATTGGATGAAGCTAAAACTGAACAGTATCCTTAAAGTGGCATTTTTTCACTCTCTTTTTGTGAAGCTCACTGTCAGGGTGTAATTAAAGAGCATATCATTAAGACAAAAATAATGATATAATATATATAAATGATTTAGACAGGAATATAAATAAAAAACTGGTTAAGTTTGCAGATGACACCAAGATATTTGAATTAGCAGAAAGTTTAGAATCCGTTATATCATTACGGAAAGGACTTGGATAGCATACGGGCTTGGGCAGGTTTGTGGCAATGAGATTTAATATCAGTAAATGTAAAATATTACACATAGGAACTAAAATTGTTAGGTTTGAATACACAATGGGTGGTCAGAAAATCAAGAGTACACGTTATGAGAAGGTTTTTGGGGTCATTGTAGACCCAGCTTCCTGACAGTGTTCAGAAGTCAAACATTGTTAGGTTATATAGCACGATGTGTGGAGTACAAGTCCAAGGATGTTCTGCTCAAGCTTTATAATGCACTGGTGAGGCCTCATCTGGAGTACTGTGTGCTGTTTTGGTCTCCACGCTACAAAAATGACATAGCAGCACTAGGAATGGTCCATAGAAGAGCAACTAGGACGATTCTAGTGCTACAGTTGTTGAATTATGAGGAAAGATTAAAAAAGCTTAGCTTGTACAATTTAAGCATAAGAAGATTAAGAAGTGATATGATTGAGGTGTTGAAAATTATGAAGGGAATTAGTACAGTGGATTGAGACTGTTATTTTAAAATGAGTTCATCAAGAACATGGAGACACAGTTGGAATCCTGTTAAGAATAAAGTTCACACAAACATTAGGAAGTTTTTCTTTACACGAAGTACAATAGACACTTGGAATAAGCCACCAAGTAGTGTGGTAGACATTAAAACTTTAGGGACTTTTTAAACTCGACTTGATGTGTTTTTTGGAAGAAATAATTGGATAGTACTGGTGAGCTTTGTTGGGCTGAATGGCCTGTTCTTGTCTAGATTGTTCTAATGTTCAAAACATCCCCATATACATTAAAAAATCTTTTTTTAAGAAATTAGATTCACTCATAACCTCATTTATTTGGAATTCATTAAATCAGCTTATTCAAAAGGCGTCCCTACAATGACCTAAATCAGAAGGTGACGTGGCTCTTCTTAATTTTCAGTTTTATTACTGGGCGGCAAACATACAAGCTATAAAAACTTGGACATTGACACAAATACATGAACACACACTAGCTTGATCTGCAGTACAAATGGAATCCTGCAGCACTTCTTTATATTCCTTCCTTTGTACACCAGTAAATACAGGGTATCACCAATATACTAACAACCCAGTTGTCCTTCATTCACTCAGAATATGGAACCTATTTAGGAAGCATTTCAAGTTAGAAAATATTTTATCTGTGGCACCTCTACATGATAACCACCTTTTTCCACCCCCTTGAACTTACACAGTTTTTAATGGTTGGGAAAAGTATGGGATTAAATCATATAGAGATTTGAAAATTTATACTCCAAATTTAATCTCCCATCAACACAATTTTTCCGCTATCTCAAAATTATAAATTTTGCTAAATGGAATCTGCCCAGTTTTTCTCACCTCCCTCCTATTTCTTTTCCAGATGAGATATTTAAAAGTCTTGGGGACTCAGACAGTATTTATATAATACATAAAACCATTTTAAAGTCCCTTCCATTTAAAAGGATTTCCTACTCAACATTTCAGAAATGGAGTGGAAGGCAGCCATGCATAGATTTCACTATAGTTTTGTATGTGCAAAACATTCAATTATTCAACTTAAAATCTTTTATTGAGCCCATCTGTTTCTCTTGAAATTGTCCAAGATGTTTCCAGGGCTAGATCCAACCTGTAAACGTTGCAGTTGAGCCCCAGCTTCACTGGGCCACATGTTTTGGGTGTGTACCAAATTAACATCATTCTGGATGAAAATTTTGAAATGCCTGTCAAACAGCCTTGGTGTCACAATCTCTCCTAATCAATTAACAGCTGTGTTTAGCATACTCCCAGATGGGCTTAAAGTGAAGAAGGACAAACAAACTGTAATTGCCTGCACTTCGCTATTACCATGTAGACTTGTCGTGCTCAACTGGAAGAATCCTAAACCACCATTTTTAGGTCTGTGGGTAACTAAAGTTATATACCATTTGAAATTGGACAAAAATCTAATTTTCACTTGGAGGATCTGTTCAAAACTTTTTTCAAACCTGGCAGGGCCTAATCATTAACATTTTAGAATAAGCATTTATATTGTGGGAAAAGACTATTCTTAACAGTTTTTCTCTGGTTGTTGGCCTTTCTGTCTTTCTCATGGATGGGGGTTGATTTGACTTTAGTTTTGTTAAGTTTGACTTGATTGTATTGAATGTTATATGCTTTTAGTAAATTCAATAATTAAATAAAAAAAAAAAATAGGGCAAACAGAATGTTAGGTTATATAGCATGATGTGTGAAGTACAAGTCCAAGGAGGTTATGTTCAAGCTTTATAATGTACTGGTTAGGCCTCTTTTGGAGTACCATGTGCATTTTTGGTCTCCAGGCTACAAAGAGGACATAGCAGCGCAAGAAGAGGGCCAGAGAAGGGTGACTAGGTTGATTCTAGGGCTAAACGGGATGAATTATGAAGAAAGATTAAAAGAGCTGAGCCTTTTCAGTTTAAGCAATAAAAAGATTGAGGTGACATGATTGAAGTATTTACAATTATGAAGGGAATTAGTACAGTGGGTCAAGACTGTTATTTTAAAGTGAGTTCACAGGGATACAGTTAGAAACTTAAGGGTAAATTTCACAGAAAAATTAGGAAGTTTTTCTTTACACAGAGATCCATATACACATGAATATGCTGCCAAGTAGTATGGTAGAGAGAAGGACTTTAGGGACTTTCAAAACTGGACTTGACGTTATTTTAAAAGAATTCAGTGAATAGGACTGTCAAGCTTTGTATTATATGTTGATTTAATAAATGTACATATATTGGTGAAAGTGTATGTGTATGCAAAAATGACAGATTTATTTTCTTAATAAATTAAGTTGTTAGGGTTTTCTGTGGTTTACATTTATTATTATTTGTTCTGTCATTGTATAATGAATGAGAGTGCAGCGTTTGTTATCACAGTGTTTACTGTTTTCAGGAGGAATTATTTGATCAAAGTTAAAGCAGCAAAGAAAAAGAATAGAATACATTTGATACCATATGATTGTGATGATATTACAAAATGATTATTACAGTATTTACAGTAATACTCTTGTAATATGGATACACTGTGCTAAAATATTTGATTTTCATCTTAAATGCCTTGTTGCCGGCATCAGATCCTGACTTTCATAGCAGAAAGTTTGAATACTTAATGTTTTTATAAATTTAGGTCACAATCATTTCTATATTAATTTTGATCTTAATTTTTCATTTCAGAATGGAAGAATATTTCAAATGATGCAGTGCAAGCAGATGAGAAAACTCATAATGGTGGGTCAGAATCAGTACCCACTGAAGAAGCTTCAGTGGCTGCTGTTGTGCAGGTGAAAATTGGTGTAATTTCTCATATTTACCCTTCACAATCGGATGCATTCAAATGCACATTACTGTTCATAGTGCCAGTCTCTTACTACTTTAATACAATGACAATGTTAAAAAAAATAAAAAAATCTGTTGTTAATAACGATAGCTTATTTTTATAGTACTTCTTGAACGTTAAATTAATAATAGTGTATTTTGAAAGCATTAAAATAGTAGGCCCAAAAAAAAAAAACTTATTTGTCATACTTGAGAGTAGGAGAATCTGTTAGCTGCTTAACAATCTAGGAGCATACAAGGCAAAGGCAGACTTCTCTTTTTGTTTAAAATTTACCATAAAAATGGTAAAAGTGAGATCAATCTGTAATGTTTTCAGAAGCTAATCCAAATTGAACTTTTTAAAATAATAAAAGTATCTTAAATTCTGAGTTCATAGGAAGCGTATGCATTTTTCTTGATCTGGAATAATATTCCATGTTCAGTTTGACTAGTTAATAGTCATACAATTGTGTACACAATTATCTGAAGACATTTTATAGATTTTTAGGCCAGTTTGAAAAGAATCACAATAAGCAATTTTATAGTTTAAAAAAAAAGCCTGTACCAACGTTTCTGCATCTCTGCATGTTAGTACATTTTTTTATCTTTTGCTATATTTAATGAAGGACCCAATACAATCTTGGCAAAATTACTCAGATGGTGCATAAAGGAAATGTCAGAGTTAGATTATTCCTTTTTTTTGTGATCAAATGTTCATTAACAAAGTATAAATCGTAAACAATTACAACAGCTCACAGAAAAGTAAATTATAATATAGCATTAAAACACCCACACCTGGCCTTATATGAACAAAGATAGCCCTGGAGTGGGAGGCACAACAAAACATGGGAAAACAAAGTTAAAGATTATTCCTAAATTCACTACTTGAGATGCCGAGTGCAGCCCTTAAACATATTGTATTTTAGCCTGGTTTGTAGCTTTATTAGTCTGATTAATTGTAAGCAATTTTATAGATTTTTTAAGTGTATAGAAAAGGTAGTATTCAAGTCTTGTGTGTAAATAGCCCCACATAGAGTACTGTAGAAATCCATTGCAGAACTGTTCCTAAAGCACAGTAACATGGGCGGGATAAAGGAGTGAACTAGAAGCAGAATTTGAAAAATGTGGTTGTGTTACATTAAAAAATATGTTTTTATCCTTTTCAATAAACGGTGCCCTCCCAGCCATAACATTGTGCATGCCCATGAGCCACAGGATTCAGAAGGCAAGAAAAGTACATGCTCAAAGCTGTGACTGTACATGGACATGAGTTCAAGGAAAAGATTGCCAGAATTACTGTGCAAAGCCTCTACTTTAATTCAAGAAGCTCTGAATTCATTATCTTCTCAGGAGTCTCTAGTCTGATATGTGGTGTTTGCTCTTAATTGTATAACTTGATGGCCAAAGATTTATGTACACTTTACTGACAATTCATGAATCAAAACAAAGTACTTGCTAGAGCTCACACTCTGAACTTTAATAGGTGAAGTTAACAGTTTTAATTTTAAGACTTATTTCATGATGCTTGCACTGTCACTTAGATATATGAGAAAAAAATAAAGAAATAACTAAAGAAATAAGTAACAGAAAACCTATTTGTTGGCACATTTAATTATTTATGCTCACATATTTTCTTTTTTATTTATTGTCACATTTCACAATACATTTATTTTTGTACTTAATGTTTATATGTTTAATTTTGTCTAAACTATATCTTCATATATTTCAAGTTGAAGTTATTTTTTCACAATCATTATTTTAATTAATTTGCCATAGGAAATTGTGCTCTAAAGTGTAACATTTTTATACATTTTTGAAAAATACAGTGACTGTTTGAAGTTTGAAATGGGGTCTAGTCCAAATCACACTTACAGTATATATTTTTGGTTTCAGAAAACATTGCTTCTGTGGTTCTGAGGTATGTTTACAGCAAATAAATAAATACATAAATACATAAAACTTATTTAGCATTATATATTATATCTCAGATTCTTGGCATTGTTTTCAATGGATAAGTATACAATCTGCTCCTCTTTTCAGAGATGACTATTGTGGATGGAGTTTTTATGTAAATAAAGAGTTAAAACAGGCATGTGTGAGAAGAAACTTACTGAAATACTGCATTTCTACTAAAATATTAAGAAATACTGGAAAAGTTAAAAAATAAAAAAATAAATAAAAAAGATTTTCACACTGAGTAAAATAAGTAAATAAAATAGAAGCTGCAAAGAAAAAAAAAACAGCTGTATAAGGTGAACAACACTAATCCATCCAGTGATGACTATATGTCGCATGGCCACAAATATTAAGAAAATTAGGGAAGCTAAATGGCAGTTAGGTAGGAATATTTTAAATATGGTGAAAGATGACCCAAAGAGATTCTTTTAATTTTTCAGTAGTTAATGAGCAGTTAAAGAGGGAAGGTAAGTGTATCAGAAATAGTAAGGGGAAATATACAGACATTGAAACAGCATATCTCGAAATTTGCATTTTTCTGAAGCTTCCACTTATAAGGAAGTGGTTAACCCTCCAGCAGTAACAGAGACTACTAAGGAAGTACAGTAATCCCCCGCCTATCGCAGAAGTTACGTTCCAGACCCACACGCGATAGGTGAAAATCCGCGATATAGAAAGACCTTTTTTTTTTTTTTTTTTAGTTTACGCCTTAAAATACCCCTCCCACATGCTTTAAACACATGTAAACTTATTAAAACACACTTTGTAAACACATATGATATGTGGATGTTGGGCTAAGGATATGTGTAACATCTCTCTATTATAAAACATTTTAACTTCATGCAAGACAATGCAGTGAGACAGAATAAGAGGTGCTTTACAGGCATTTAAATGATTGACATGCAGAGCGACAAGCTGAAAAAGCATCTTGGCAGACGCAGCACAGAGCCAGCACAAAGTCCACTTATCCTTAGCCTGCTTTCAGCTCCCCTCCTACCCCGATTAACCCCCATCATAGCGTGCCTCGGGGGTGGGGTGGGATTTGTTGACTGAGCGAAACGATCATGACTAGATCCGAGCACTTCTCCTTAGCGTGCGGTCAGCCGTCATACACGCCGCCCCCCCAGAATGCACAGAGCAAACAGAACAGCAATCTTGGCAGAAGCAGCACAAAGCCAGTAGCTGATCTGTCTACTTCTGCTTAGCGTGTGTTCAGACCCCACCCTTCACAACGCAGGGAGTGTTATAAGTGCCGTGAGAAAGAGATTTAACCACGCCCGGGGCAGGAAATAAAGGACAAATATTGTTTTTACAAAAGTTTGAAAGTAAAAATGAAAATAATGCATATGTAACAATTCCCATGAAAATAACAATCTCATTAAATTGTTTATCCGGTAAACCAAATGAGGGGGTGGGCGAGCGAAGCAAGCAGGGGGCGGAGCCCCATAGTGATAATAATAGTATTTATAAATCCGCGATGTAGCGGGGGCACGATAGCTGAACCGCGATAGAGCAGGGGATTACTGTACTGGATAATTTGGAAATAGTATAAGGAAGAGTACTGTTAAGATTAAATAAGCTAAAGTAGGTTACTGAGTACCTATAACAACCCTTAATGCATAGGTTTAGAAAGTTACTTCACACTGGGGAAATACTTAAGGGCAAGAGAATAGGGAATATGATCCCATTATATGTAACTACAGACAAGTAAGCTTAATGTCCATTGCAAGTAAATTAATGGAAGGAATTATTAAGTAAATGATTGAGTAACATGTAGCAAGAAACAGTTTTACTGAACAGTAAGCATGGGTTCAGATGGTGGGGGTTGTGTTATACTAACTTGCTGTAATTCCATGAGGAAGCAACAAAGGATATGATTAGAGTGCTACAAACGATATTATTTATCCTAATTTTCAGAAAGCATGTCATAGGGCCCCACATGAGAGGTTGAATATAAAACTAAAAGAAGTAACAGTTCAAGTTATAATATTATGTAGATGGGTGTAGCAGAGGTTTATGACGTGAAGAATCTTATCAGAATTAAGTGATGTCAAGAGTGGTGTCCTTAAGGGGTAGTTCTAGGGCTTCTGCTATTTAATATAAATAATTGATCTGGTTAAGTTTACTGATGATACGAACCTAGGTGAATTGATAGATAATTTAAAATCCATTGAATCATTGCTGAGTGGTTTAAAACCACATACAGGCTTGGGTAGATATTTGGCAAATGAAATTTAATATATAGAAAGGTATGGAATTACAAATATTAAGTAGAAATATTAGATATGGATACACATTGGTTCATCTGAAAATTGCAGGTACTGCTTATATGAAGGATTTTGGAATCATTGTATACTCCTCGCTATCAACTTCCAGACAGTGTTCGTGATGCTGTTAAGAAGGCTAATAGAAATATTAGGTTATATCTTGTGATGTGTAGTATTTATAAGAAAGTAGTGAGGTCACATCTGGATTGCTGTTTGCAGTTTGGTCTCCAAACTACAAAACAACATAGTGCTAGAAAAATTCCACAGAGGAGTGACTAGGCTAATTTCAGGACTGCAGGGGATACATCATGACAAAAGGGTAAAGTAGAGGAAACTTATCAGTTTAAGCAAAAGAAGGTTAAAAGTGACATTTTTGGTGTGTTTAAAATTATAAAGGGGATTAATTCACTGGATCCAGGCTGTTACTTTTAAATAAGTTGAATAAGTACACGGGAGCATAGTTGAAAATTTCATAAGACTGAATTTAGCATGAACTTTTTTGTTTATAAAGAGAACTGTAAACACATTATAAGTTACCAAGTACTGCGGTGGATAGTATAACTTTTGGCACCTTCAAATCTATAGTTCATGTAATTTTGGCTGACTGGACAGGATTGGCGAATGTGCAATTTTTATCATAATTTTTATTATGTTCTTATATTCCATATGCTTCCTCCTTTTGTGGTCAATTTTTTTTTCCTTCATTCAGTTTTTATCTGCTCTTCATCATCTTATTCTGGTTCCTTTAGATATGTGTTTCGATCTCAGGGAGGTCAAATGAGGTGGATGGGAGACAACACTGCATGTGACTGAAACAGACAGGATTCACATGTTCAAAAACAGAAGAACACAAGTTGAATATCCAAAAACAAGTGTCAGTGTATTAGTGAATGGAATATTTCAATGTCCTAGTGGAAAAAGTCTCTTTGGAAGCATGTTTTAGCTGCTTCTAACACTATTGGATATGGCAAAATGCACAACAGTGCAGACACCTAGAGAAAGAAATGTAATGTTATGATCACAAAAAGACAGATTTTCAGAAGTTTGGAAAAGAGCAGGCAACAAAGGTCCTTGCTGTCCTGATAGCAAACTTAAGCAAAACTGAGAGATGCATGTAAAGACACCAAGGGGTGAAAGCAGGGATATCAGAAATAGGAAACAAAGCATGAGACAAAAATGCATAAGCAAAGAGGTCAGAAATAGGAAACAAAGCATGAGACAAAAATGCATAAGCAAAGAGGTCAAAGTTGCCACCCCAACACAGACAGGCAGAGATACAAGTGCAGCACACAACACACTTTTTTAAATTTCACACTTAGGGCACTCTTCCCTTGCTTCCCAAAGCACAGCACAGTAGAAGGCAACAAATAGAGCAATACACAATCCTTTTCTTCTTGATATAGCAATACACAGTCCATTTCTTTTTGTCTCTCTCGCTTTTTCCAACTCCACTACTCCTTGCAAGCTTTTTCCACCTACTTTGGCTCCCTGAGTAGTGGTGGCTGGCTCCGTTTATAGTACTCCCAAGAGCACTCCAGGTGTCCAAGGAGCTTCTTTTGGCAGCAATTCTGGGTGTGGCGGAAGTGCTGCCAAACAGGGCTTGGCAAGCATCCAGATACCCGCTGGTTGTGGCCTCAAGCCCCAGCAGGGTTGAGCTTCTATGCTCCAAACCCGTGGCCCCTCTGCAAGTCGGGTTGTGCCCTTTAGCATTCTGAGGGAGATAATATCCTGAATAAACTAATTTCCCTGGTCCTTCCACTTGAAGCGTCCTGGCCGGGTATGGGTCAAAGCTGACTGCCACAATAGATAATCAATAATAAACATAACCTACATAACAAAAAATAGATACATGTCAGAAAAATATCACCTTACAAAAAACAAAGAAAATGCAGAAAAAGAAAGTAAACAAAATCCAGGTGAAACATGCCATTTTATTGTATTTAGTTTACATTTGGAGTTGAGCCCTTTTTAGTTATTTTAAGATGGGAACCCTAGCAGTGTATTTTATGTTTTTGTAAAATGCTTCACTTTAGAAAGCCATTTCCAACAAAAAAAAACTATGTACACCATAATTGTGAGCGCATTTTGGTTTGAAAAATAGCCAACTTATCCTTTAAAATGCGTAATTTATTAGCATAATCTAAATTATCCAGACTCACTTATGTCAAGCATCAACCATTCTATAATCTGTGAAATAAATCAGACCGATACATCTCACTTGCCCTTCAAGAAGAAGATGGACACTGATGAAGACTTAAGAGTAGATTTCACAGAAAGTTTTTCTTCACGCAGGCATATGCTATAAATTACCAAGTGATGTGCTAGAGTGTCATACTTTAGGTACTTTCAGAGCTCAATTCAATGTAGTTTTCAAAAAGATAGCTGCATAGGATTGTCATGCTTTGTTGGAGTGTATTTCCTGTTCTTGCTCAATTTGTTGTATTATAACAATCCAATCTGCTAAACATATCTAAATCGTGTGTTCAAAATAGTTGTACAATAGTTGTGCAAGTTGTCCACCACAGTTCTTTTTCATTATAATGTTGTGTTTTTTCAGTTTGATATGTAATTTTAGGTTTAATGTTCTAAGTACTTTGTTAAAGCTGTGTTCATGAGGCTCCTGTTTCAATGGTGACTTAAAAAAAATAATTTTACATACAATTCATCTACTTTGCTATGTTGTGTAGTTAAGCTAACAGGTAGCTTTAAATTAAAAATCATTATTTTGCCACAAGAAACTTCACTTATTTTTGTATTGGTTTCAGTGCAGACCCTTGGATTTGGTTTTATTTTCGACCAAAAAGTCTTTTGTGTAGAAGACCCACAGAGCTTTTTACTGTGGTTTTCTAGTAGAAAATGTTCCGTTAGATTAGTATGCAATTCTGAAATAACTTTTAAGTAGATTCTTATGATTTTGCTTTTCAATGGTCTGCCATCCAGTCTGGAATGTTAAATGAATCCCACTTTATGCCTTTGGCTAGTTTTGCTTTTCTGACCGGGTCCTTTGTAGACAATATCTATATATAATATTTTTTATATTTTATCTGCTATTTTGTTTAATTATGTTTTGTGTGCACTTAAGCCCATCTCCCATTATGTGACTTTTTTTAGCCGTTTTCAGCCATGGACTTCATTTACATAATCTTAGAAGTTGAAGATGAAGCCATTTGCATAGTGTGATTTGCTACAACTGGTCTGCATCTTGCTCCAATAATGCATGAGAGCAGACAACAAATGAATGTTCATCAAAAAGTACAATACGTAGAATGTAGCAATAACATATAAAGAACACTTTTGTTTTGAGCCTCACAAATAGAAAACAAGTTAATCTGTCTGATGTCTTGTGTTTTATATACTATCAAAGAATAGAAAAGGAAAAAATAGAGAATATGGATAATCTTGCTGTACCTGTTAACTCTTCATACAGAAGCAGGTCTGTGACACATCAAATAATTGGATGTGACCAAAATAAACAAACATGACTGTGCTGGAAAGTTGGCGTTTAGTTTATTTTTAAAGAATTTTAATGGCATTGTTTAAATTTAAACAATGACCTGAAACCTAAACTTTTAACAAAATACTAAATACTACCAGAATTTGAGTGCCTTCTGTTATAATACATTTTTCTTTAATATTTATGTCACTATATCTGGACATGTGCATGCTAAGTTTGACACACGGGCTCAGCATTTAGGATTGCTAGCCAAGCATAGACTAGATAGCCAAAGACAACTGGAGGACTGTATAGTCAGCCTAAACACAGAATAGTGTATTTCTGTCCTCTGTCAGCACAAAATCTTCTTTCCTTGTTGGGAGAATAAGAAGTGCAGTGTGAGCATGTTTCTATTCTTGTTGGATGTGGGGTTACGTCTTTCCTGCACTTGTGTAGAAACCAGAGAAGACCAGCAAGTAAAGCAGACATTATTTAAAGGCTTGGACAAAAAGCACGTATCGGCAAAGTTCCGAAAAACCTCCTAGCGTGGGGACGAAAAATGGCAGACTGTGTTGATCCAGATTCCCACCTGGATAAAGTCTGTCATATGCTTCCCGTCTGTAACCTTGTCAACCGTCAGTAAATGTAAGCTAAAGTATATGTTTCTCATGTGATTCTTGTACCGCTGTAATCACGATGGGAGGGATATCTCCTTTTCTGTTATATTACAATATTGTTTAGTTACTTAATATGCCACAATTTCAAAAGAACACATTTCCAAGAGAGATAATGCCTCTTAAGGAAACACCTTCCTAAAAAGTAAAATGAAAAGAAGACAATAAGAAAATGAGGCCAATGTATTATAAACACCTACAAAAATAAGAACAACAAAATCTTGTGCTAAACTGTGTAAATATGCCATTTGAATTTTTTTAACCGTTCAATCTCTCAATAGTAATTTTTGCAAAAAGAAAAAGTGTGTAAAATAATGTTTAAATAATTTTTAAAACACTTAGAAATAGACCTTCTCCCCTAAACTGTGCCAGCTACTGAGAGAAAGCAGCTCTTTTTCTGAATAATGTGTCCGGAACGGGAGAACAACCTTTCACAAGGCACAGTCTTTGCAGGTGATGAGAGGGACTTGCATGCGATGTGTGCTAGCCAAGCATTCTACTCTCTTCTTTTTGACCACCACTGCAAATGGCACTTGTCCATCTCATATTTGGGCTCTGATTTAGTATCTGTTCAGACTTTTTTGTATAGATTCAACTTCATCATCTGCATCTGAATCTGAATCAGAAGACAAAAATAACAGGGTGTTGCTCTTCTTTGGTGGCTGCTCCCCTCTTATATTAGTAGATGAATGTTGTGTGTGAATGTCCTCCTCTATCAGGTTGCTTATGGAATACCATACCACACTCTGTTTAGCTGTGGGGAGACGCTTTAGGTCCTTGAACCTGGGGTTAAGTGCAGAGGTAACAAAGAGAATGGCCGTGCAAAGAGACCACACTTTCAAAACATACACATACTAAGCACAAAGTGAGAGTGAGAGATAATTAAGGGTTCAAGTAGTTTGTCTAAGTTTTGCAGTTCTGTTAACATGGCTTCTCTGTTGTTTTGCTAATCCAGTGTGGCA
Organism: Polypterus senegalus; assembly: GCF_016835505.1. Taxonomy (NCBI): domain Eukaryota; kingdom Metazoa; phylum Chordata; class Cladistia; order Polypteriformes; family Polypteridae; genus Polypterus; species Polypterus senegalus. The sequence goes on from NC_053155.1 coordinate 166,944,432, forward strand.
GCCAGTGGTGATTTGTTCTGCAGAATTTGCTTGACCTTATCCAGTGTTAAATTCCACCTGGTTTCTACGTCTTGAACAAGCAATTCCTCTTTTTGTGCAAGTGTAACTTGATGATGTCTTAATTCCCGGTCATTTGATGGACTGTGCTTGAAATGTCCAATAATTTTGTGGACATTTCTAGACAAAACAGTCAAGTTCACTGTCATGCAGGGATACAGTAACCATTCTTTACAAAGTTAGAGCATTGATCAGTGAATGGGAGTAATCTCATAGCTGCCATCACATTACGGGCAGTGTCTGTGCCTGCTGTGGTTAACTTTTTTTTTCAAGATTCCATTCCTTTGAAATTTCCTAAAAATGTTGCGCACATGCATCTGCATAGTGGTGCTCTGTAATTTTACCCACTGTTAATGCAAAATTCCACTCTTCCACATCAATAAAGTGTGTTATAACACCCAGGTAGTTGTCATTGCTTATAGATGTCCAGTAATCTCCCATAATGGCTACACACTCTACTTTCTCCAACATGCTTATTATTAGTGCCTTCTCATTTTCATAAAGGCTCTGTTCTTGACATAATGGTTCTCCTACTGAGAAGATCATATGATGAATCACTCAATGCAACTTGAATGACATCTCTCAGTCCCTCGTCTACTATGTTAACAGGGCAACAGCTTTTAGATATACATTTAGCTAAAGCATCTGTTACTTTATCATTTGTTTGTTTGGCTAATGTCCCACCTTGTGTCCCAAACTGCAGTAAAGTAAACTGGCAGAGCATTCCTGATGCCTCAGTAATAACACCTGGGTGTTTTGCTTTCAAGTGATACTTTAAAGACAAAATTTGGTGATAATTATGGTGTATTCTCTGAACATCCAACAAATAAATTCTATCTTTGGAAAACGTGTGAAGCAATTGAAAATATTAGCTTTAAAGCAGTAAGACATAAAATCAGTACTAAAAACAATACACATGTATAATAACAAATTGAAAGTGAAATAAAACTCATCATTATCTCTCATCCCACAAGCTTCCCTAAACACATTCCACCTTGTTCTATTCCAGAAGAATTATTGATTAGGCCTGAAGACTCAGATAGCATCTCTGCAGTGTATAAAAATATTTTATAGACTCTTCCTTTCAAAGACCCCAGAGTACATTGTGGAAAGGGTCTGTCACTTAATATTTAATAAAATGAGTATAAGGCAGCCGTGCACAGAGTACATTTGAGTGCCATATGTGCCAAGCATTCAGTCTTTCATCAAGCACATTTGTCTTGTTTAAAATTGTCCAAAATGTTTCCAGGTGCAAGATTTAACCTATGAATGTTGCCATCTAGCTCCATCCTCCCAAATTAACAACGTTTTGGACAAAAATCTTAGCATGCCTGTCTTACAGCCTTGATATCACAGTCACTCCTAACCTTTTAACAGCAGTGTTTGGTGTACTCCCAGACAGCCTTCAAGGTGGAGAACAACAGTGGACATATGGTTGCCTCTGACATTGATTCAATCTTTGTACAATAACATGAAGTGAAACATTTATTTCCCAAAATGTTAAAGGTGGTAAATAAATGATACTGGATGTGTATATAATTCCTTAGGTTCACACTTATTTGTATTATTGTTTCATAATGTAAAAAATATATATGAAAATGCCACTCTGACCACTGCCCACTCTGCCTGGGCGATCGCCTTGTTGCCTGCCTAGGATGCGACAATAGTTTTTAATGCTTTAAACTAGCCCCATTAATCTCAATAATTAACACGTTTACTTTCCCAGGCCTAACGTGTATCAGAAAATTTAAAAAAGGAAAGTAACAAAACAGAATTCACCTTCACTGAAGAGAAATAGAAGAGAGCAAGCAACATGAACAACGTAATTAGGACAAAACAAGCAAACAAGGGAAAATGTCCTTTCTCACCCGATATAAAAGCTTATTTTAAAAATGTTTTGATTAAATCTTGCCATATTTTAAAGTTTTGAACAGATCCTCGGATTACCCACTGACTTATAAAATGTGGGTTGGGATTCTTCCAGTTAAGCAAGTCTTTCAGCCAGTAGTAGTGTGGTATAGGCAGTTGTAATCAATTTGTCTCTCTCCACTTCATGCCCATCTGGGAGTACACCAACACAGCTGTTAATGTATTAAGAACGGTTGTGAAATTAAGGTTCTTTGATAAGTATTCAAAGATTTTTGTCCAAAATGATGTTAATTTGGTGCATTCCCATAACATGTGGCCCAGTGATTCTGGAGCTAGATTGCAACGCTTGCAGGTTGGATTTGGCCTGGATACATTTTGGACAGTTATAAATGAAATAAATGGGATTATTGATGAAAGATTTTTAGTTGAATGATTGAAAATGCTTTGTGCATATGAAGCTAGAGTGTACTCTATACATGGCTGCCTTCCACTCCTTTTCTAAAATATTAAGTGAAAAGTCCTTTCCCCACGATACCCCAGGATCTCTGAAAGAAAGAGACTGTGGCATGTTTTTATATGTTGTTGAGATGTTGTCTGAGTCTTCAAAACTGATGAGTATTTCTTCTGGAACAGAAAATTGGGTAGGTTTCTTTTAGCTGGAAACTGTACTGGAAAAATTATGTTGCTGGGAAGTTACATTTGTAGCACAATTGTTCATAAGATGTAAAATATCTATCTACAGTTCTCTTAAGTGTTTATATCTCATACGTTTTCCAAAGATTAAATGCTGTGTAAGTTTGAGGGGTTTGAAAAGAGTGATTATCATATAAAGGAGCAACAGATGAACGCTTCTCTGCTTTAAAGTGCCTCCTGCATTGGTTCCATATCCTAAGTAATTGATTGGATTTTTGGTATATTTACAATAATTAGTATTTACTGGGACACACAGCAGGACATATAAAGAGGTACAGCAAGATTTTGTTTCTGTTGTAGTCCAGGCTTGTGTCAATTTCCAGGTCTTTATAGCTTGTGTATTTGCTACCCAGTAATAAAACTGAAAATTAAGTAGTGCCATGCCTACTTCAGTTTTAGGTCTTTTAAGAGTTGCCTTTTGCATGCGTAGATGTTTCAAATTCCAGATAAATGAGTTTATAATTGAGTCTAATTTCTTAAACAATTATTTGTATACCAGTAACGGCTGACTGCACAATAACGTCCATTAAATACACTTATAGTTTTCTTCCTCTGTATGTTTAGCATTCGTTTGCTCAGAGGTTGATGCATTTGTTGCTTCCTGAGCAGCTCTTCTTTTCTTTGCCCTAGCAGACTGCTTCTTTTCTTCTTCCGTTGGCATCTTTTCGTGTTAAAACTGATTAAGTCGGTGTTTGTGTTGCAATTACTTCATTTTTCACTTAAGCTAGCAGTTAAGTATTCAATCTGCCTCAAGAATAATTTAAGATATGAAGAAGTAGAGGAAGTAACGGCAAAGGTGTTAGGGATGAGAACGGTGCCCTGCTGGCCGCTGCTGAGAGTTGATTCTACAATAAAATAAAAAGAGTAATAAAAATCATCATCCTAAAAGCGGACAGTAGAGATCACATAGTATATGTGTACCAAATTTCAGGTCAATAGGTCAAACGGTTTGCGACTTACAGGTGATTTAAAATCCTGGACAAACGGACAGCCAAGGTAGTGTATTATATAAGAAGATAGGGATGCTGTATGAAAGAAAAAGCTAATGTGAGGCGGAGAGTTAACTGTCTGTTTGCTTATCTTGTTTGATTTTTTTACCTTGCTGATAGCAAAGTTATGTTAAAAAAAGATCTTTATATTTTCTTAATATGTTTACACTTAGATAATTAACTGTTCTGATAAAAGGAACAGATAGTTATCCAGTTGTAAAAGAGAGCCTGGCCACAGACACAACACACACGGTTTATTTACAACTAGCAAAATACCCGCGCTTCGCAGCGGAGAAGTAGTGTGTTAAAGAAGCAATGAAAAAGAAAAGGAAACATTTTGAAAATAACGTAACATGATTGTCAATGTAATTGTTTTGTCACTGTTGTGAGTGATGAGTGTTGTTGTCATATATACATACATATATATCTACATATATACACATACATATACACACACACATAAATCCATACATACACACAAATACATATATATATACATACATACACACACACATATATAAACATATATACATATACATACATATCTACATATATACACACACAGCTATTTCAGTATCAGTGCAATACGCTGCATTTGTTAAAACGGATGACTCCGCTCTTACGTGCAAGTCTGCGTGGATATTATGAACTATCGTATTTGTTCAAGTTCTATTTAAATTTTAAATAGAAGGAATTTTTATTTAGTCGACAGAAATATCTTTGGTAGGAATGGTAAAACAGACAGGAATATTATTCGTGAATAAATCAACTCAAACCTTAAACAACTTATAATATTTTGCTCTCCATAAAAATATATCCTGTCTAAATTATACAAGTTAGAAATAAAGTAAACGTTAAAAGAACAAACATTCAAATTTCTTTACTCTTATGTAATTTTATATAAAAATAAACTTAGATTTTAAATATCCCAAAAGATTTTGCTCTCCATAAAAATATATCCTGTCAAAATTATACAAATTCAAATATGAACATGCTGCATAACAAAACCTGGAAATATAAATAAAATGTGTTCCTTTCAGCAATAACAAATCAAATCATTCAGTTGTCTTTGCTCATATGTCATTTTAGAGCTGGACGCCTGGCATCTTTTTGGCCACAAGTTCGTTTCTGTTTGGTGTGAGGTTCTGTGTTGTGGAGATTCTCAGGATGGATTGCAGGTGCTCATCAGTGAGGCGACTCCTGTGTGCTGTTTTGTTAGTCTTTATCACTGAGAAGAGCTTCTCACACAGATATGTGCTACCAAACATGCACAAGGTTCGAGCCGCATGTAGACGGACTTTTTTTGTTCTTCAAAGTCACCAAAGCGCCGTGCAAACTCAGTGCGCAGTGCGCTCAGTTTATCAGCAAAGTGCGTATTTGGGAACACCGTAGTGACGACTTGGTTTAACATTACTTGGCAACAGGGAAAGTGGGGCAAGGTGCACTGGTGCATTTGTGTCTCCCATAAAAGCAGCTTCACTTGAAATCACTTTGTGATTGTGCACGGTTAAAACGTCCGCTGAAGTGTCAGATTCTTATTTAATTATGCTGCTTTCTGTATCTTCTGCATTGCATTCAGGTTACCCTGATGTTTTATCTCATAGTGCCGTCTTAGATTAAATTCTGTAATTACAGCCACATTAGCTCCACAAATGAGACACACGGGTTCAGTAAACATATACTCAGCCTCCCATCGGTTTTAAAGGCTCTATTTTCAGAATCAACTTTTTCTTCAGCATCGTGTGAGCTAGCTTCGCAATAACTTGTTCGGCAAGGCGGCTGAAGCGCTGCATTATGGGATCTGTAGTTTATTGTGTTACCAGCGCTTCATATACCGGGCTTTAATAACAATAATACAGTATATAAAATGATCTCGGGCGGATATAATTACGCCGGGCGGATGTGGCCCGGCCCTTGAGTTTGACACATATGGACTAAATAGAACTTGAAAAGATATATTTTTTCAAATGTGATCGCAATTCAAATAGAGTTGACGCGCACTACAGCCTGCATCCTCCCTCGCTGTTACTTTTTACCGTTCATCTAATGAATACACTGAGTATGGCTTTACCAAAACAATCATTGATGGTGAATAAAGTATCCATTATTCGAGTATGTAGATCGGCATATATATATATATATATATATATATATATATATATATATATATATATATATATACCAGCGATCGCAGCGAGAAGTAGTGTGTTAAAAAGCTAGAAAAGAAAAGGGAACATTTTAAAAATAACGTAACATGACTGTCAATATACAGTATTTGTTTTGTGAGTGTTACTGAGTGTTGCTGTCATCAAGGATTTGATTATCATTATTTCTTTCAATCAGGTTCGTATTTGTAGGATGTGTTGTGTTCAAGTTACATTCCGTGTTTGTCAATCGTTGTAAAGATGACAGGTTTCATTCATCGATTCGTTTCTTACTGCATCAATAAACAGCTCGTCTTCTTCTTTATCTGAGACCTGACACACTGCATGCACGGGTTTTTTTACACTGTCTTCCTTTATCGGGACATTGACTTTTTCCACCGTGTGCTTTGTTTCCGCAGTAGCTGGATTTATGAATATGCTTATCAGGCGCTTCATATTTTTGCTGCCTTTTCAATTGTGTAATTCGGTTTTGTTCAGCTCTTTGGAACTGTTGCTTTTATCTGTGCACTCGTCAGTTCACGTGAGCCGCTCGGTGTACATGCATCGAAGGTTCCCAGCTGTGCTGGTGCCATCTCGTGCTATGTCCATGGCTGTATTTAATGTTACCTTAGTCCTGGCACTTAAAACTTTCTCTCGCAGTTTCGCTGAGTTTGTGTCAAACACCACCCTGACCATCTCATCTTCCTCTCCATAAACACAGTCCTTCACCCGTGAATATTTAGTGGGAGTTTGCTATTGGATTGCCGCTGACGGACGGCCTTATATGGGCAGGCACTAAATTACAAACGCCAGCGCAGCCTGTCTATGAACTTAATTTAAAGTGTAGGTTTACATCGTGCTTTGTTTCGAAGTAGCAGAACTCATGAATATGGTTGTATATGTCACTCGCTCGCTTATTATTGTTTCGCTGCCTTCTCAATTATATAATGCATGTTTTCTTCAGCGCTTTTTCGAGGTCTTCCTGGTTTTCTATGTACTGCGTGATTACGTGGGAGGCGTGATGATGTCACACGAAACTCCGCCCCCACGGCGTTGAAGCTCATCTCAATTACAGTAAATGGAGAAAAACAGCTTCTAGTTATGACCATTACGCGTAGAATTTCGATATAAAACCTGCCCAACTTTTGTAAGGAAGCTGTAAGGAATGAACCTGCCAAATTTCAGCCTTCCACCCACACGGGAAGTTGGAGAATTAGTGATGAGTCAGTGAGTGAGTGAGTGAGTGAGTGAGTGAGGGCTTTGCCTTTTATTAGTATAGATTTCTATTTACACAGTCCAGTTCCACAAATTCACACAACTACTCAGTCCATTGTCCTTCAGCTGCCTCCACTTGTCTCTCGCAAGCTCGTCCTCCTCCTCCCGACTCTGGCTCTCCAAATGGAGTGAGGCGGCCCCTTTTATCCCACCGTGGATGTGCTCCAGGTGTTCTGTGATGGTCTTTCGGCAGCACTTCCTGGTGTGACGGAAGTGCTGCCCTTGAACCCGGAAGCACTCTAGGCGTACACAGTTCCTGGTTCAGCAGCACTTCTTGGTGCTGTCCTCCAGGGCTCAGGAACAATCCAGACGTCCCCTGGTGGTGGCCACAGACCCCCACAGGGTTGAGCTTCCCAATTCCGTATCCGTGGCCCCTGATGGAATCCAGGGGAGCTGCCCTCTTGCGCCCAGGGAAGATGTTGCCCCTCTCCCAGTCCTTCTCTGCTCCAGACGTCCCAGTGGGGCAAGGTTCCTGATCATCTGCCACATAGTCTAGTATTGTTTGCTGGAGAGTTCACTGGAAAATGCACACTTTTTTGGCTTTTTAGTCCAGATCTCTCTTGAAATTTTTGCTAGTCCATTTAGAACTACTGGTAAAACATTTTGTGAATGTGATATGCAGTACTATATCATCTGTGTATAGTGATATTTTCTGTTCTGTTCCTTTTATGGTAATCCATTTTTATCTCTAATGCATTTCAAAAGTGAATAGCCAATTGCTTAGTGGCCATTGTGAAAATGAAATGTTGACAGAGGGCACCTTTATCGAGTACCATGTTCTAGTTTAAAGTAATTTGAGATATTAATACAGACAGAGGGTTCTAGACTGGCATAAAGTATTTTTATCCATGCACATAAATTCGGGCCAAACCCACATTTGTGCAATGTTATGCCAAACGTGTTTCCTGCATCCAAAGATAATATCTCTGGTATGTTAGATTTTATGGGTCAGTTTATTACTTAAGCAAATGCCAAAAGGTTAAAAGTGTCTGCCTTTAATAAATCCAGTTTGGTCTTATGTTATTACAGTCAGGAGCACTTTCTCAGTCCTTCTAGGAGTATTTTAACATCATTATTCAGACATTAAATTGGTCTTTGTTTATGCACATTGTAATAAGTCCTTATTTGTCTTTGGGTAGACAGTAATTAATGTTTACTGAATATTTAGAGGTAGAATTTTATTATCTTTAAATTTTAGAAACGTTTGTAGTAGAATTTTATCTAGCTTTTATAAATGTTGCTAATAATAGTGAAGCTAACTTAATTGATTTTTTTTTTTTTTGAGAGGGTAGCCATCAGGGCCTGCTGCATTATCACTTTTGAGTATGTTTATAGCATCCAGTAATTCTGAGAATGTCAGAGTATCGAGTTGTGATATTTGTATTGTGTGAGAAAATGCCTTCAGAGTTTCCAAGAGTAATCGAGCAGAAACCTCTGGGGATGCATTTTCTTCTAAAAAAAAAAATCAAAATAATTGGAGGTGAATTCTGTTAAGTTCACATCTGCTAAAGACAGGTAGTTTATACACCAGGTAAAAGAGTGTGTAGTGCATAGTAGTAATTCTTGCTCCAAGATCGAGGGGCACGATCACAGATTAAAAATAGCGCTGTACTTACAGAATTTGATAGTGTGCAATAAATTATCAATAGAGAAATAGTCAAATCTTGAGTAACTGTGATGTATGGGTAAGGAGGAGGAATATTCTTTTGGATTTGGATTTAAGAATTGTATTACAAACTCTGCAATTTTCTCTGTGCTATTAGATGTTATCACCACTGTAGTTGAAGATCTATCCAGGTCTGTGTGTAAAACACAGTTAAGGTCTCCAGCCATTATAATTTTATGATTGGTCATATTGGGAATTGATGCAAATTTTTGGGTAAAACCATCTACATAAGCTGCATAAATGTTTATCAAAATTGCTTTAGATTCGAGTAAATTACACGTCACCATGACATAGTGCCCTTCAAGATCAGGTACTACGTCTGATGCTACCAATGATATTGCTTTATGTATTAAGATTCCCACATCTATATTTTTCTTTGTATTACTGGTGTGAAAAATGTGTCTTATCCAATCTCTGCAATCGAAAATGTCCCGTACTTGTTAAATGAATCTTCTGTGAAATGCTATCTTATCATTTAGGCCTGTTAGGTTTGAGAATACTATTTTCTCTTTAGGTCGTGATTGAGACCTTTGACATTCCAGCTTACAAAGTTCACTGTTTAGTCTGAGACACACTGCTTTTGGACTTTTGAAGACATTTTGTAATCTTAAGTAAAAGTTTCATAAATTAAGTTACATAAAGTTAAATTGACTGCATATTATTGCAAGGTATAATGGTTAAGAAGCATATTGTTATGTTTGCACTTATAGTTCTGGGAGTAAAAATGATAAGAGACGTAACTTGCTCTTCCCTTCCTTCCCCATTTCACCTGCCCATGTAGGCTAGATCACACTTCAGAGTTCCAGTCCTCTGAAATGCCAAAAGACAGGGCACATCCAAAGCAAAACAAACTCCCGACAGCAGTGTAGTAAGGGGTAAATTGAGATATCTTTTGTTAATATATAGTCTAAATACAAAAAACTAAGGGTATAATGTTAAACAGTCTCTTGGGAAAAAAGTAACAAGTTCAGTTACTTACTGGTTTCCCAGATACACTTATATTTAACAGAACAGATTTCAATATAGTAACTGTTTTGTCTTGGTAGAGTAGCATATTATATATATTATTTATAAGTAGCCTTTGTCAGAATGCCTCAAATCTCACAGACTTATCACTGTTTATAAGGTATTTTAGTATATAACTTCTCCCCACCTTCCCTGCTACATCTATAACCTCAGGCAATTAGGTGTAGTAAAAGACAAGCAGGAGTTAAGTTACAATTTAAACAATGTATTATTGATAATATTCATAAATAATAACAATTTGAAAAGTACATTTGGATATTGGCAACCATAAAACCTGATAAAATGGTAATGTGTAGTTTCAGGCGGCACACAGACTTGTTAGTTACTTAAAAATGTCCCTACTTAAGGCATCATTTGTTGTCAGCTTTCTTCACAACAGGCCGCATGCCTCTTTCAATATGGCTTCCAAGCTGTGCTCTCCATTGTGTTGTCCTTTCAGTTCATCAGTTTGGTGAGAGAGAGAGAGTGAGTAAAGCAAGCAAATTTATAGGTTTTCTGTTTAACCCCTAGACCCAACAGGGCATCATGGTACTTAAAGGCTTTTGATACAAGCCAATTCCAAAACAGTTATAGTAAATTTTATATGTAAAATGGACCAAGCTGCAAGCAGAATCTCATTCGTATTACCAAGACATGATATGACTCATGTTCATATTTTAAAGGATGTCCATATCAGTCTTTGCATAAGCGCTGTTTGATGCTGTAGATAGCAGCTCATTTGTCAGCTATTGAAGGTGAACATACAATTATTCAAATATAATCTCCTCTTTCTGTCTGAGAATCGAGATCAACTTTTCTTTAACCCCATAGTTCGTCAAATCTGACAATCTGACAGGCTTGTAGGCTGAAGCATTCGATTTATGTATGCAATAAGTCGCTGAGATCTCAGTGTGTGATTTTAAAGTCTCCACCTTTTATTTTGAAAAATAGTTCAGCTATGAATTTCATCGGGTTTGGACTTGCACAGTTTTCAGGAAGTCCTTTGATTCTTCAACCTTAATGTTTTAGACCTCCCTCATTCCAAAAATACTGTTTTACGGAATTGTCTGTGTGTGTGTAAACACAATGACTCAAACATGCAAAAGGTAGATGGATGAAATTTGGCATGTGGTTGTTACACCAAATTTGTAGATCTGTATTAACTTTTGAGCCAAATCCATCAACCGGAAGTAGTACTTTACCTGAACACATTCAATTTTTTTTTTTATTCAGGTAGCTGCAGTCCGATTTATTCAACTTTACTTTTATAATAATTGTTCAATATATTAATTTAATTTCATTTGATTTGTTGTTAATGTACATAACATAAAAATATAATCATTGTCTTGCAGTTTGCTCCTCAAATATCCATCCACATACAGTATCTGAGGAAGTCTAGGGGAGATCACTCATTATTTTTGAAAATAAACCAACCCTGATAGAGAGACTGACTAGGTCATCATACAAGATCAGCATGTTGTTACTGACAACAACAATAACATTTATTTAGCTAATTTTCATACAAAAAATGTAGCTCAAAGGGTTTTACATAATGAAGAATAGAAAAATAAAAGACATAGTAAGAAATTAAAATAAGTCAACATTACTTAATATAGAATAAGAGTAAGGTCAGATGGCCAGGGAAGACAGAAAAAACAAACAAAACAAAAAAAACTCCAGACGGCTTGGAGAAAAAAAAAAATCTGCAGGGGTTCCAGACCATGAGACCACCCAGTCCCCTCTGGGTATTCTGCTTCACATAAATGAAACAGTCCTCTACACTTCTGCTTTAAAAGTGTCGTTTAACAACAAAGCAATGCAATCTTTGTAAAATTCCTGAGTTGGCAACACCTCTGCTGAACTGCGGGTAGGTAGACGAAGAGAATTTGCCAAGTGGTGAAAAACTAAACATACTAATGTGTTTTTGTTTTTATTCTATGTTTATTCCTTTATCTTTTTTATTTCATATTCACAGCTCAAATCCTGATATTGTTAAAATAATCCAGTTGCAGAATTATATTTCTTTTTTCAGCATTTCTTTTTCTCTCAAAATAAATAGTTGAAATGTCATATTCTTTTTGTTCTTAACATTAGCAATATCATACATATTGCATACCAAAGATTTTTCCTGTCTTGCATCTATACCTTCTTGGGTAGGCTCCAGGTTTCCTGTGATCCTACTCTGGATAAGCAGGTTTAAATAATGTATATATTGTTCTTAATCTCAGATGGTATCTCTGTTGTTTTGTACCCGACCATACACTGATTACCTGCTCTTACTCTGCTCATTAAGGGTTTACCATTCTTATGTGTTGGCTATTCAAGTCTCACCACTGCTAACCTTCACATTACATGCTTATTTTTCTGTTTCCCTCAATACAGCTAGGTGGGGTCTGCACACTGATTCAAGTCTTAGAGCTCTGTTCTTCTTCAGGCCCCATGATTTTCATTATCACAACTGTCAGAACACAGTAGAATCTATTTTCTGATTTTTGATATCTTTTCAGGCCTGCAGGTGGCAAATTTCCATCTATAAATTGTATGTACCTGAGATAGAATCAGAGATCAGTATGACTGGTAGAAAATAACAAAGCCCAGATTTTTTAATGCAATATCAAAGACATTCTTTATAAACATACTATCTTGGAGCAAGATATGTTGTATGCTGTAGACTTTTCGAGTAAAAAACACTCAAACCTTAAAATTCACCTATATTTCATTATAAATTGGCCCATTCTGGGCAATAAAAGAAGAAAAAGATAGACATAGAAAATATTTTAAAAATTATAAAATTGTGTAAAATTGTTTATGTTCGGTATCTGGTTTTGATTATGCTTGTTTTTATAAGACAAAAATAAAACCAGATTGTAAACCATGTAGTGTAGTAAGCTTCCACTAACATTAAACTCATATCCAAATCCATTAAGTGTACAGTTCTGTCTGGTTGAGACACAAAACTAAACTCTGTAGGAACTCCATGTCATAATTATTAAAACTAAAACTAATAGATATAAAAAATAAAATAGAAATGTTTTTGTGAAATTAAAGCAAAAATTAAAACTAAAAATACATGATAAAGGAAAACTAAACTGAATTTCCAAGTGAGGTCAGAAAAAATATAGAAATAAAAACTAATATAAAAAAGGCAAAACTATAATAACCTTGGTGTATTATGTTATTAGTAATTTATAAAGTTTATAAATGCATTTTACCGGTGAATTTGTTGCAGTACTCTGAACCTGCACTCATTGAAGAGAACTGTACAAAAATTAATTGTGTGAGATTATGTAGGAATATGTAAGGGTTAGTTTTATTCACAACTAGGTACACAAACAGACAGGAGAGATCCAACATTTACCATATAGAGCTGAAAAAATAAAGAAAACATAAATGTAATATGGTGGTTTGTAAGGAATCAGAACAGCTGAGAAATTTGATGTTCTTCCAGGCTTCCTGTTACTGTGGAAAGCATGGTGACTTTGATGTTAAATGTTAACTCTTGTTACTATGCCAGCTATCTGGTATCATAATAATGATTTAATATAGATTTTATTTTTAATTGTAAATTAAATGCACAGATGATAATACTGGGCTGGTGATTAAATTGTTATCATATACTTGAGTACTTAGTTTTTTTTCGCATCCATAATACACATGGGTTAATTGAAGTGTATGTGAGTTTTGTGAAGATATCACCTTTAACACTAGAATTACCAAAGCTTACGAGAAAACTCCTAAATCCAGCCCACCTTAAATCCACTTGCATGTCTCCATTTAGCGTCTTTTTTCTTGTAAATGTGTCGATAATCCCAAGTAGCAAGCAGCCTGCTATGCCATCCCCCCCACCGCCGGAGAAACTGGAAAAACTTCTCCCAAATGAAGCCATGTTTATCAGTGAGTCAGGTACCTAGGCTAAAAAAATATATTGTTATTCGGAATACATGCATTTCACGTGTGTTCCGTGTCCACAAAGATTTGTGTAAGTGTAGGACGACAGAGATGTTGAACACATACCTAAAAGACAAACTTTTGCCATGTTTTAGTACTAACGATAAAATGTAGACATGAACTATATGAAGTGTGAAGACTGAAATCCAAATATCAAATGAGCACTTTCACAAAAGATACAAGTTTAACAGAACAAATGTGCTTTTTTTCCCCCAAGACTATAACTGAAGAAAAAGAAATTGGTCTAGTGTTGCTTGTTGTCCTGACTTCTCAGGTAGTATATCGGTTAGAGGTGCAGACTCCAATTCAGAAGGTTCTGGGCTCGAGTCTTAATGTCTCCAAAATAAATGTTTTGAGTAGTGAGCTGTTCTTATTGTTACTATTATACAATAAAAGCATACATTTGATTTGAGGTTAGTGGGTTTTTTTATTCAGTTTTATTCTCTCAGTCACGTTGGCGCTCGCCCTGATCTGACACAGCTGTTTTCAAATATAACAGAGGTAAACTCAGATCGTAGAAAGAGAACGGAAGCCCTCCCCACAAGAAACGTCCACTCACATATAAGAACAACGCAGCTGCACCAGGTGTAAAGGCGAAAGATGGTACCGTTTGGATACAGGAAAAAGTCCAGCGTCATCCTGCCAATCACCTATCCTTCAAAGAAACAGCATGGCTGTAAATAAAACTGAATAAAAAATGCTAACTTTGACAAGCACTATAAATTTACAGCGGCTGTTACAGACGCAAATCAAATGTATGTTTTTATTGTATAATATTAACAATAATAGCAGCTCTCTACTCAAAATGGTAAACTTGAGAAGCTGCCAGCATCGAACCCAGAACTTCTTCATTGGGAGTCAGCAGTTTTTAGCATTGCAATACACAAGCTGTCGCATCAACCACCTACCGTAACCGTTTTTTTTTTTTCTTCGGTTGTATTCTTCAATAAAAGCACACTTGTTTTGTTAAACTTGTGGTTTTTGTGAAATTGTTTATTTGATATTTGGACTTCAGGCTTCACATATTATACACATGTTGTAAAGACGGTCCTTGGGTGTGTGTGGGAACTGTTAACGTTTGAATCTGATGATTGTATATAGCGCAGAACTGACCTCTCTGTACTGTGCTGTCCTCTGCATCTCCTGGAGTTCAAAAGAAATACCAACTGCAGCAACAAGATCAGAACAAAAAACCAAACGCATTCATTAACTACAACCGCATGAAGGTATGCAAATGAATATAATGTTGCCTTAGTGTACCTATAAAGTGAATTATTCCAAATGTCATATATACCTAAGTCTCTCTTTTTTGTCAGTGCTTCTTTGACATCATGGATCAGAAGGTGCATACTAATTCAGTGTGAGCAGGAGCACTCAAGAATAAAACTGAAAAAAAAAATTCACATCCACATTCATTCCCAGTCACGTACACCACTCACATCCACGTCCACAGTTTTCCCAGTCTCGTTCGCTCACAAGATCTGACATGGTTTTCAAATAAAGAGGGTGTGTAACAAAACAAGTTTGTTTGTTATACCACGTCTTTATCTGAAAACGGCGTCAGATCTGGGAGGTGTGTGGGAGCTTGAACGTGAGAGAATAAAACTTAAAAAAAAAAAAAAAAAACTTTAACTATAAATTTACAGATTCCAATTAAATGTATGCTTTTATTGTATTTTATTGACAATAAGAGCAGCTTACTACTGAAAGTGGTAAATTTGGGAAGCAGCTGATATTGAAACTGCGATCTCTTGATTGGAAGGCAGCAGTTCTTAGCATTGCACCACGCGAGCTGTCGTATCAACCACCTACTGTAACCTGCTTTCTTTTTTCTTCGGTTAAATTCTTGAATAAAAGTGCACTTGTCTTTATTATACTTGTAACTTTTGTGAAAGTGTTTATTTCATATTTGTATTTCAGGCTTCACACCTTATACATTTCATGTCTACATTTTTTCAATTATAACTAAAACATGAAAAATGTTTCTGTGTTAACTATGTTTTACATAGATTGTTGTTGACATGGAACACACATGAAATGTTTTTATTCCAAATGATGGTGTACTTTTTTACCCTATAAAGCTCCAGCACTTCATTTGCAGGTAAACGCTGAGCACTGAGAAACTTCTTTGCGAATTGAACTGCAGCGCTGGGTGGGGGGATGGGATACCAGGCTGCTTGCTGCTTATCAGCACATTTACAGGACAAAAGACACTGACAGAGAGGTGAGAATGGATTTAAGGTGGGCCAGATTTACGAGCTGTCTCGTAGGCTCTGGTAATTATAGTGTGAATGGACTGCCTTCCCATCCAGGTTTGATCCCTAACTGGCAACTTATTCTAAGAAGATAGATGGATAAAAGAAATAAATTTTGTTCATCCCAGTTAAAATTTAGCTTTTTACAGAACCTGAAGAGGTCAAGGAACTGGATTGGTGAACATCTACTTACAACATGCTTTTTTAATATTTTATTGTGCCTTTCCCGACCTCTGTTTACTTCATTGTCATAATATGTGTGCCTTTTTTGACTGTTGACATCTGAAGAAGCAAAAAATATTTATAGAAATAAAGCATTAAGTGTGTGAGCACAGTGGGTCTTGGAACTGTAAATTACCCTGACATTCCCATGACAGTTCTGCATTTATAGCACTTTGTACTCAGTAATGATGTACTACTGGGTGTCATGTTGTACTTGCCTAACCCAGTAGACAGTAACTTTCTTTGCCATATTTTCAATGTATTTTTGCACTAAATACTTTACAGATCGGTTTAATTTCCTTCTCTGTAGTGTTTTACACATTGAGAAAGTTGGTTATCAAAAGATTGAGCAATTCTTGTTCACGGTATATCACCCTCTGCACCTGCCAGTTTAATATATTTAATAATGCAGGGAATCCTTACAAAAGACGAGTTGCTCCAGGACTTTTTCCTGTTGTAATTTACTTGAGCTATTTTATGTGTGCAGTCAAGATATGCATATCTTAACTAAATTATGTGAATTTAAGAAGTGTATATGAATGTGTAGCATAAGCATTTCTAGTCATATAGACTCTATGTAAAATTGGTCAGGACCTACTTCAAGGGTTATTCCAGAATCAACAATACATAGTGCATACATTAAAAATGACTAAAAGTCTGATATGTACTGCACTGCAAATACAGTGCAGGCACTTGGAGACTACTGTATACTTACTACCAATATGGGTGATGAGACAGTTGCTACTTTTACAATGAACATTACATTTATTACTTGGTCAGATGACTTATATAGAACAAACTACTTTGATGTAATCATTGCATTTTGTTCAGAGTACCCACAATAAGGATAATTGGAAGTAATTTTTCATTAAAGTGAAAGTGGTGGACAACGTACATGCATTCTTGGACCTAAATGCTGATTTGGTCCCCAAGAATATTCTAAACATATGAAGACAGATACACCCTTTTGTTATAGGTCACTAACCAATCAACAATGTGTTTCTTGTACAGCACTGTTCCTCTATTGGATTGCCCTGCTTAGCCTGATAACCCTGCAGGTAAGAGCAAATGACAGTCTCCCCTACACCAGATGCACTACTATTTACTTTATTAATAAAATCACAATATAAAGGCAAAATTTCTTCCAGTATCTTTTATCAAGCCTACTTAATCCAGGTCTCAGAGGCTAAAACCTACCCTGGTAGTGTCAGGCATAAATAAGGCTGGATGAGCTGATAGTCAGTCAGTTGATATACACATATTTACTTAAACAACATAGAGTAGTATTGTTTAAATGTATGTGATTGTAGTGGTTAAACAGGTTACAAATTATATTATATAATTTTGGAGCACATTGCTTCAACCATATTTATATCAAAGCACATTTTCTGCCACAATAAAGGTAGACAGTTAAGTTTTATTGTTAGTCATCAACAGCTGGTTAATATTCACATTTCAATCTTTGTACCTTTCACACAGAAATATAAACAAAAAATCAGTAACTAAGGCTTGTATAGCGGTGTCCCTGCTATGGAAAATATGCCTTCATTATCAAAAGCTCCCTTAGTTCACTTAAGCAGAAAGAGTTTTCCTTTGGCTTTACTAATTAAGGCTGGTTTACAGTATGCAACTTATATGACAGAAAGCTCTGTTACACGTGCATAATTTAACTGTAACTAAATTGTAGCATATAATGAACGTGTATTGATTTTTCAAAAGTTTATTTAAATTCAACTAATTAAAATTACAAATTTAAATATTTTAGTTACTTTAAGTATTTCATGGTTAAATCTGAAATTGCCTTTAAATACTCCTGATGATTCTGCATGTAAGAAAGAGCAAATGGCAATCTCCCCTCCACCCTGTGCCCTAGTATTTTGCATTATTACTAAAATCTAAGACAAAAGTTTAGAATTTTATTAGCAATGTAGTATTTATTAAAGTGTAATAACACTGATAAAAGTATAATCAAAAATATTGATAGATAGCAGATTCTGAATGTATATAGAAAGATGACTGAAAATCAGCAATGTCAAACGTAGATGTTGGCCTAGGCAGCCTTTTGATTCAGTAATGGACATAATACATGAGTTACATTCTCCAGTGTTGAAATTAAATTATGGAGTAAGATCGCTGTCAAAAATAATAGTTTTAAGTCAAATTTACATTTTACACGTGTCAATTACACTTGCGCTTCTGAAAATTACTAGTACAATTCTCAGGCGTGAACAAGCTGTCAAAAATATGTCATTAGATGCACAAGATATGCGTTATTGAGGAAAAAGCAATCAATTTTTGTTACTGTGCATATGCCACAAAGGTAGAATGCTGGAGTTATCTTTGACAGCAGTCGTACTTCATACTTCGCCCCCTTACAGTGGCTCCAAGGGGCAAAAAACTGGCACAATGAAATTAATCAAACAATGACAACTTGCAATTAACAATAAAAAGTGAGAACATTAAATTAATAAATTAACGGCATTGCGTTTTAAACTACATAACATCTTAGTCAAGACTCCAGATGTTTATTATACGCGTATAGGAAAGCGAGATGTGGAAGGCTCCCAGCCTTTGGATTTCGTCAATCTTTGTCATAGATTTGGGGTTGGGGTGGGATTCCCAGACTTATGACACCACCACCACAAGCCCCCTTGGAGGATTTGAATGTATTCAAAACAGACATAAAGATCAGGGGTGTTGCACAATATAAACTTCTGAAGCAGCCCCCTTGTGAAGGCACTGCTTTTAAGTGAGTTTTTTTTTATGCTTGCTCACAAGTGCAGAGAATGTTACACACTTATAATGGAGACATGTTTAGGATAAAAATAATCAATATAAATCAAAAAACTGTGAAATATGACAATAAATACATAATAGCATTAAATATGGGAGTTTGCAAGTTCTACCAGTGTTTCCTCCCACTGTCCAAAAACATGCCAGTTAGGTGCTTTGACAGTATTAAATTGTGTTTGTATATATATATATATATATATATATATATATATAGTGCCCTTCACAATTGTTGGCACCCCTGGTTAAGATATGTTCTTAAGCTTTTTTTTTTCCCAAAAAATATAAGCTCACAGCACAAAAAAGAGAAAAATCCAGCCTTTAACTGAAGTACATTTATTCATTGGGGGAAAAAAATCCCACATTAAGAAATTATTTTTTTACTTGAATTCATGTGTGCCACAATTATTGGCACCCCTAACAATTTGTATAAAATAAATGTAATTGAAGCGTTTTTGTAATTTCTAGTTTATTGTTTAAAGCTGATCAGAGTAAATTGGAACTTTTAAATAGTAATTTATGACTTCCTTTGTCCCTGGGGTATAAATATGACGTGATAGAGTCCTATTGCTCTTAGCCACTATTAAACATGGGAAAGACAAGGGAACATGCCATTCAAGTAAGGTAGATGTGTGTTGACCTTCAAAAGTCAGGTAATGGCTATAAGAAAATAGCTACTTGCCTAAAGCTGCCTGTATCTACAGTCGGAGGAATAATAAAGAAGTATAAAACTACAGGAACAGTGACAAACAAGGCTGGACGAGGACCCAAGTTTATCTTGCCACCACACACAATGAGAAGGATGGTAAGAGAAGTGTAACATTCTCCAAAGCTCACTGTTAGAGAACTGCACCAAAGAGTGGTATCTTGGGGTCACAAAGTCTGCATGACAACCATAAGATGCTATCTCCATGATAACAAGCTGTTTGGTAAACATGCAAGGAAAAAGCCTTTTCTCACCTATAATCACAAACGTAAACGTCTGGAGTTTGCTAAGCATTGCTGGGGCTTCAACTGGGACTGTGTGCTTTTGTCAAATGAAACTAAAATTGACCTCTTTGGCAACAAACATTCTAAGCGGTCTGGGGTGAATCCAAGAATGAGTGTGTGGAAAAGCACCTCATGCCCACTATAAAGTATGGTGGAGGATATGTGGTGCTGTATGGCTGATTCTATTCCAAAGGCCCTGGGAACCTTGTTAGAGTGCATGGCATCATGAACTCCTTGAAATACCAGGACATTTTACATTGAAATCTGGAGGCCTCTGCCAGAAAGCTGAAGATGGGTCATCATTGGGTCTTGCAGCAGGATAATGACACTAAACACATGGTAAAATCTACACAAAAATGACTCAGCAGACACAAAATCAAGCTTCTTCCATGCCCATCTCAGTCCCCAGACCTCAACCCCATTGAAAACCTGTGGGGTGAGCTGAAGAGGAGAGGACCCAGGACTCTAGGCAATCTAGAAAGATTGTGCAAAGAGGAATGGTCAAAAATCCATGTCCCTGTGTTCTCCAACCTTGTGAAATGTTATAGGAGACGATTAAGTGCTCTCTTGTTGGCAAAATAGGGTATTACAAAATATTAACAGAAGGAGTGCAAATAATTGTGGCACACATGATTTCATGTAAAAAACTTATTTCTTAATGTGGGATTTGCTTCCCAATGAATAAATGTCCTTCAATTAAAGGTTGGATTTTTCTCTTTTTTTTTTTTTTTTTTTTGAGCCTATATTTTTTGGGAAGAAAAATATTTTATTAGAATCCTAAAAACATATCTTAACCAGGGGTGCCAATAATTGTGGAGGGTGCTGTATGTGTATATATATGTATGTATATACATACATACATATATATGTGTATGTATATATATATGTATGTGTAAATGTATGTCTGTATAAATGTATATACAGTGGATCCGGAAATTATTCACAGCATATCACTTTTTCCACATTTTGCTATGTTACAGCCTTATTCCATAATGGATTAAATTCATTTTTTTCCTCAGAATTCTACACACAACACCCCATAATGACAATGTGAAAAAAGTTTACTTGAGGTTTTTTCAAATTTATTAAAAAATAAAACTAAGAAATCACTTGTACATAAGTATTCACAGCCTTTGCTCAATACTTTGTTGATGCACCTTTGGCAGCAATTACAGCCTCAAGTCTTTTTAAATATGATGCCACAAGCTCGGCACACCTATCCTTGGCCAGTTTCGCCCATTCCTCTTTGCAGCACCTCTCAAGCTCCATCAGGTTGGATGGGAAGCGTCGGTGCACAGCCATTTCAAGATCTCTCCAGAGATATTCAATCGGATTGAAGTCTGGGCTCAGGCTGGGCCACTCAAGGACATTCACAGAGTTGTCCCGAAGCCACTTCTTTGATATCTTGGCTGTGTGCTTTGGGTCGTTGTTCTGCTGAAAGATGAACCGTCACCCCAGTCTGAGGTCAAGAGCGCTCTGGAGCAGGTTTTCATCCAGGATGTCTCTGTACATTGCTGCAGTCATCTTTCCCTTTATCCTGACTAGTCTCCCAGTTCCTGCCACTGAAAAACATCCCCACAGCATAATGCTGCCACCACCATGCTTCACTGTAGGGATGGTATTAGCCTGGTGATGAGCGGGGCCTGGTTTCTTTCAAACGTGACACCTGGCATTCACCAGTCTTTGTCTCATCAGACCAGAGAATTTTGTTTCTCATGGTCTGAAAGTCCTTCAGGTGCCTTTTGGCAAACTCCAGGCGGGCTGCCATGTGCCTTTTACTAAGGAGTGTCTTCGGTCTGGCCACTCTACCACACAGCCCTGATTGGTGGATTGCTGCATAAATGGTTGTCTCTCCACAGAGGACCGCTGGAGCTCTGAAAGAGTGACCATCGGGTTCTTGGTCACCTCCCTGACTAAGGCCCTTCTCCCCCGATTGCTCAGTTTAGATGGCTGGCCAGCTCTAGGAAGAGTCCTGGTGCTTTCAAACTTCTTCCACTTATGGATGATGGAGACCACTGTGCTCATTGGGACCTTCAAAGCAGCAGAAATTTTTCTCTAACCTTCCCCAGATTTGTCCTTTGAGTGTGTGTATTTGTCATTTGTCTTGGAGGCCTACAGACAATTCCTTTGACTTCATGCTTGGTTTGTGCTCTGACATGAACTGTCAACTGTGGGATCTTAAGTATGTTCATTGGTTTCGGTTAGCGCAGGGAAGCCACCTACCAAATTTCGTGAAGATGGGGCAATGAATAAGAAAGTTCAACATGGCGGACGTTGTTGACCATTATGCGTAGAATTTCGAACTGAAACCTGCTTATCTTTTGTAAGTAAGCTTTAAGGAATGAGCCTGCGAACTTTCAGCCTTCTACCTGCACGGGAAGTTGGAGAATTAGTGATGAGTCAGTCAGTAAGTAAGTGAGGGCTTTGCCTTTTTTATATATATATATATATATATATATATATATATATATATAATAATATATATAGCCAAAATACCAGCAGAGAAGTAGTGTGTTAAAGAAGTTATGAAAATGAAAAGCAAACATTTTAAAAATAATGTAAGATGATTGTTAATGTAATTGTTTTGTCATTGATATTGAGTGTTGTTGTCATATCTATCTATTTATATATATATTTATTTATATATATCTGTATATATATATATATATAGCAAAATACCTGCGATTGGCAGCGGAGAAGTAAAAAGAAAAGGAAACATTTTAATAATAACGTAACATGATTGACAATGTAATTGTTTTGTCATTGTCATGAGTGTTGCTGGCATATATATATAAATATATATATATATATATATATATATACACATCTATACACATATATATACACAGTTATATATATATATACATATACACACATACATATATATACATACTGTATATACACATATACATATCTACATATATACTGTATATACACATTTATATATACAAATCTACATATATATATCACATATATATATATATATATATATATATTAGGGGTGGGACTCGATTAAAAAATTAATCCAATTAATTAGAGGCTGTGTAAGAATTAATCTTGATTAATCGTATGTAATCGACACGTAAATTTGCCCCAAATCGCAAATGTTTTTTTTTAATTTAA